>NW_009909916.1:3758-4346 GCF_000696875.1 Nestor notabilis | reverse complement strand
ACCCTCAGTTCCCTTCAGCCCCCCCCATTTTCCTCAGTCCCCCTGGATCCCCTCAGCCCCCTGGTTCTTCTCAGCACTCCCAAATCTCTTCATGTCTCCTCGTCCCCCCCCAGTTCCCCTCAGCCCCCCTCAGGGTGTCACCCCCCATCTCTGGCTCCTCCAACCCCTTTAGGGGTCCCTTCAGCCCCCATCTACCTCTGGATACCTCCCATCTCGGGGTCCCCCCAAGCAGCCCCTCGGGCCTCCATCCGCTTTCTCCTCCTGGATACAGCCCATAGGGGAGGGAAAAGAGGGGGGCAAATCCCACCCGGTTCCTCACCTTCCTCCCCATGGCCCCGGGAATGACGGCGCGTCTGAGTTTACAAGGTAAAAATAGTTACAAGAAGGAAAAAAATGGGATTTATTTCAAGTTTTCCCAAAGGAAAAGGTGGTGGAAGGAGAGGGATGCCCTGGATGGGGGGACTCGTAATTAGCAAATCCAAATGATGCTTCCAAGACATTGGTGGGGAGTGGGGAAGGACCAGGGAAGTGATGGGTTAGGATGGGATGGGATGAATGCAATGGGTTGGGATGGAGTAAGGATAAGGC
>NW_009909916.1:1738-3748 GCF_000696875.1 Nestor notabilis | reverse complement strand
GGATGGGATGGATTGGGATGGGGTGAAGATGAGGATAGGATGGCATGGATTGGGATGGGATGGATGGGGATGGGGTGAGGATGAAGATGAGGATGGGATGGATTAGTTGGGGGTGGGGTGAGGATGAAGATGAGGATAGGATGGGATGAGATTGGATCGGGATGGGATGGGGAATAGGACGGGGTGGGATGGAACACGTTGGGATGGGGATGGGGTGGGGGTGAGGATAGGATGAGTTGGGTGGGAAGGGGTCTCCACCGAGGTGTGGACATCCATCTGTCACTGTCCTAGGATTCTCCTGGTTTGGGATGAGCTTCCAAGAGGTCTCCACCGAGGTGTAGATGTCCCTCTGCACTGTGGCCAAGGGCACCCCCCCAGAGGCCTCTCAGATCTGGCCATGTCCCCAGCCACCACCAGCCACCCTGGATCACCCCATCACCCCATGTCTCCCGATCTTGGAAGGTCCTGGATCCATTCATTATCCATGACAACCAAGAACCTGCACCAGCAGCTCCAAATTCCCCCTTTTATCTCATTTTCAGGCACTGACACTCCACAGCCCCCCCAAACCAGGACATTGGCAGAGCCTGGAACATCTTGGAGCTTCCCTGATGTCCCCAAAGCCACCGTTGCACGTCCCTGATGCCACCAAGTTCCCCTTTGTTGGGTTTGTTTCCATCGGTGCTTTCACTTCTGCCGCAGCTTTTCCTGCCGGGGGCTTTTTGTGCCCACGATGATGCAACCAGTGGTTGGAAGCCTCAGAACCATTGTAGGAGATTCCTCTTTTTTGGGAATGAGGTTCTACACCAGAGGGCACGGTGGGGGGGGGGTCCTCCAAGGGATGGTGAGCATGTCCTGGATGGGATAAGCAATGCTCCAGGGGTTTGTTCCGACTCCACGTTGGGTGGATTTAGTCTTAGGTGTGGGAAAGGGGCCCCGTTCCCAGGAAGGTGGTTGGTGTGCAGGGATCAAGGATGAAATGACATGAAGATGATAAACGCGTGCCCGGCTCCATCCCAGGATGCAAACCAGAGGGAATAGCACTCGTCTTCCCATAAAAAACACGGATCCAAGGCTGGGTTTGCCCCCGGGATAGATCCAACCGCGATTAGGAGGAGGGGAAGGTGGGAGCAGAGGGAAATCCGTGCCATAAATCACTGCCATGGGGCTTCGGCAGAGCTTTGGGGCTGCTGCACCTGCATGTTCCCCCCGGCACTACTGCTCCTTCCCATTGGCATCACCGGATCCAGACGGTGCTTTGGGAAACCCATCGGGTTGGGTCCATGGAAAGAGGGGGATGGTTGTGGAGGGCAACCAGGGGTGTCCCGATGGGAAATCCTGGTTCCTGAGGGGTCACACCAGGCTTCCTCGGTGTCCCCCAAGTCTTTGTCCCCAGCTGTGGGTCAGCAGGCAGGAAATCCTTTGGGAAATGCCTCTCTGCAACTCCTCCATCCCGTTTCCTTCCCAAGAAATCCCTAGTTTCCCATATAAAGCGGGTGAGAGCATCCACCACCCGTCCTCCGGTGGGGAACCAGAGGAGTTTCCCCACCACGGTGGGCACTGGTGATGCGGCATTCCCGGTGCTGCTTGGGCCAGATGGGGGTTAATCCTCATTCCCAACTTTTCTGGGTTGATGAACCCAAAAAGCAGGATTTTCACCCTGGATCCAGAGTCCGCACACTGCCGCTGGTGGGAGGTTTTGGGATGTTTGGTGGCAGGGAAATGAAAGCAAGGAGGTTCATGAGATTCCCGGCTCCGGGAAGCGGGTGGTTGGGCTCTAATGAGGTAATGACTTAATTAGAATTAATTAGTTAATGTTTGCAAAGCACTTAGGAGATGAAAGGCTTCGGCGTGGGGCGGCTTCCGCGCAGCCCCGTGCTCCCGGTGGCGGGCACAGGGGCTTCGGTGAATCCATGAGGAAGGGGAATCCTCAAACCAGGATGAAACCCCCGTAAGAGGGAGGTCTCCAACAGCAAAGGCCGCTCCCGGCATTCCATGGCAGAGCGCGGC
>NW_009909916.1:1258-1657 GCF_000696875.1 Nestor notabilis | reverse complement strand
AGGGAAAATTCCAGCACCAATCCCTCCGGCAGCGCCGGCACACGCGGCGCACGTGGCGAGGAGACGGGTTTTCCCTGGTTTTCCATGCCCGGCGGTGCTGTGCTGCTGTCCTGGCATGCTGCGGCACACCGGAGCCGGGATGTGTACCCCTATAGAATCCCTGGAATCACACTGGGGTTACTGGGAGGTAATGAAGCCAATTAAACTAATTAACCGGGATTAATTTCCCTGTTTGCCCCGTGGTTTCCCTGCATCACCTTGACCACGGTGGGGTCCGTTGGGACAACCCTCTCCATCGCCCCTATTTCCCAACCACATTAATGAATAACCCATTAACGACCTGGGATGGGCCCCCCCCCAGCCCCAAACCTGGATTTGGGGGGAAAAAGGGGGGTTTTG
>NW_009909916.1:0-1118 GCF_000696875.1 Nestor notabilis | reverse complement strand
CCATGTGGGTTTATTATTTTAATGGCGGGGGGGGGGCTTTTTCCAAGCTTTTTGGGCTTGTCGGGAAGAGGAACAAAGTGGGTGGCTATTCCCTGAAAGGAGGGGATGGGATACGGGGGGATGCCCAGGTTGGGGGTGGGAAAAGGGGGGTGCCGGCAGCCAGAGCTGAGGAGTTTGTTCCCTTTGGCTCCGGACCAGCGTTCACGCTGCCTCCGAAATATGCAGCTTAATTCCCACCCCAGGGAATTGCATCCCCCTCCCTGCGCCTCCATCTTCCTGGACACAGAGCCCGCTCCCCCCCGCCCCTGGCCCCCGTCTCAATGGGGACCAAATGGGACCCCCAGGGATCCCCAGGGTCTTTGGGGGACTAAAAGCCTTGCCATGGGGCAGCCGGCGCTGGCAAAGCCCACTGGTCCCCACAGGTCCCCAGAGGTCCTATAGGTCCCCATAGATTCTTACAGGTCCTTTAGGTCTCTATATATCCCCACAGGTCCCATATGTCCATACAGGTCCCCATATTCTCCACAGGTCTCCATAAGTCCTATAGGACCCCATAGGCCCCATAGGACCCCACTGGTCCCCATAAGTCCCATAGATGCCTGTAGGTGCCCATAGGTGCCCACTGGTCTCCACAGGTCCCCATAGATCCTCACAGGTCCTATAGGTCCCCATATGTCCCCACAGGTCCCCATAGGACCCCACTGGTTCCTGCAGGTCCCACAGGTCCCATAGGTCCCCATATATCCCCACAGGTCCATATGACCCCACAGGTCCCCATAGATCCTCACAGGTCCTATAAGTCCCTATAGGTCCCCACAGGTCTCATTGGTCCCCATTGGTCCTATAGGACCCCATAGGTCCCATAGGTCTCCACTTGTCCCCGTAGGTCCTCATAGGTCCCCATAGATCCCCACAGGTTCCATAGACCCCCATAGGTCCCCATATGTCCTCAGAGGTCCCCACGGGTCCCATATGTCCTTACAGGTCCCATAGTCCCCCCCAGGTCCCCCCGTGGCCCAGTGTGCCGGTGACACGGGAGGTCCCAGCTGACACCCGTCACCCAAAACTTCTCTTTAAGTGATTTTTGGCCAAATTGATGCAATTTGGGGGAAAACCCG
>NW_009909915.1:413-5507 GCF_000696875.1 Nestor notabilis | reverse complement strand
GGCGGGCTGTGGTGAGGGGTACGAAGAGCCCTGCTGGAGCCCTGGGCTGTGCAGGGAGGGCAGGGAATGCAGCGGGCTGCACCGACTCAGTGACACGCTCCCAGTGACCTTGATCTGTGCTTGGACGAGCTGCAGCCCTGGCTGCTCCCGCTGCCCACCTTTGCCCCTGCTCTGGTATCCTACAGCCTGGGCTTGAGGCCATGTTGCTGGCTGTGCTCTGGGCCCATGGGGCCTCCTCCTGCCCCTCGGCACTCCTGTGGGACCAGCTCTGCTCCTGCCCCTCTGCTCTGCCAGCCCTGGGAGGGGACCTCGGGGCAGTGACTTGTGCCCTTCCTTCCCTTACAGGGAAGCCCCCAGTAGTTACCCTCAAGCCTCTGCTCCCCTTGGATTCAGGACGTGCTCACCATACAAGTACAAGCACAAGTCCTTCACAACAGTCCTACTCTCTTCAGGTAGCAGAGCCAGACCTGCTGAAAGCCTGTGCTGGGGCTGACATCCTCCTCTTTGTAGTGCCCCACCAGTTTATTGGCAACGTGTGTGATCAGCTCAAGGGCCATGTGAAGAAAGATGCTGTTGGGATGTCACTCATCAAGGTGTGAGCAGGGGGAGCCCAGGCAGGTCACTGGGGTACTGGGCTAAAGGGGTTTAACTGGGAGCAGCCTGGCTGCGAAGGAATCCTGGGATTTTGGAGGGTTAGGAAGGGACGTGGTAGGTGGGGATTTGGAGGTGTATTGGTGGAGGAGAAGGGTGAGGGCATGTGGGGGATCTCAAGCGCTGTGAGGAATGGGGTGCAGCTGAGCACTGGGGGGCTGTGGGGATGAGAGCAAGAGCATTGGAGCACAGGGAATGGCGGAGTGGGGGCAGGTCCTCATCTCTCGCCCTGGTTGTCTCCCAGGGGGTGGATGAAGGACCAGATGGGCTGAGGCTGATCTCAGACATCATCCGTGAGAAACTGGGAATAGAGATGAGCGTCCTCATGGGGGCCAATATTGCAAATGAAGTGGCAGAAGAGAAGTTCTGTGAAACAACCATCGGTAAGGAGCCAAGAACCCCCCTCAGCAGCAGCCTTTGCTCCTGAGGAGTGGGAAGAGGCAAAGGGCTGGGCCTGGTGCAGCCCAAACTGCTGCTGCCTTGGGTGAGCTGCCCCCCATGGAGGCAGCCACGCTCCGTAGGAGCCGGATGAGCTCATTCACAGGGTTTACAATGTGATTGCTCGCTTCATTAAAACCAGAGTTGTGTGTCTAAAAGTTCCTGCCAGCACAGACTAAGCATCATGCAGTCTGCCTGGCACAAACCACAGGCGTGGACACCAAGAGGCCCTTTAGAAACAGAGTTCCTACCTTCGTTTCCTTGGGCTTCAAGGGATGCTCACCTGGATCCCGTGGTGTTGGCAGGCAGGGCTGCTTGAAAGCTCATCTGGTGGCTGTTCCTAACATCCTCCACACAGTTTGTGAATCAGGCCCAGCAGCCAAAACCAACAGCCCAGTTTGCTGCTGGGTTAGAAGTTCCAGGGTTCAAAGTGTCTGTATTTTAAACGAAAGCAAACCTGCTGTGCAGGAGGGTGCAGAGACTGGAGTGCTATAAACAGAGCATGTTTACCACTGCAAGCACAGAGATGCTTTTGCACTGCAGGAACAGGGAGAAGAGCAGTCTCCAAACCCACATTTGCAGCCTTTGAAGATGCCTTTCATTTACTGGACATATCATTTCTCGACACAGCAGTAGGGACTGTCCCTGTGTTCTGGAATTCCAAGGCTGAACCTTGCTTATCTGCCCCACAATGTTTAGCAATGCCCATCCGTTGGGCAATAGGTTGCTCTAGCTGCAAGGCCTTTTGCTGCAGGAACACACCACCGGGCAGGACGCAGCAGCACAGTCCTACCTTAGGGCCTTCCCCCATCATCTTCCTCTTTCCCCCACTGTCTCATCAGGCTGCAAGAACCTGCAGCACGGGCAGATGCTGAAGGAGCTGATGCAGACACCGAATTTCCGGGTGACAGTGGTGCAGGAAGCTGACACTGTGGAGATCTGTGGGGCTCTCAAGGTGGGTGAGCTGCTCTCTGGGCTTTGCAGGTCTTGCTTAGCAGAGCCTGTGACTCCCTATGGCCCTGCAGGGAGCTCTGGGGGGAGGCTGACAGCGGAATGAACCCCTCTGGGCACTGCACTGTGGCTCACTGAGACCTTTGGGTCAAAAGCCAGACTTTGGATGTGTCCTGTTCAGCTGCTTGGAGGGACGATGATCACTGGATCATCGGGAGCAGGCAGGAGCCTGGGCTTGGGATCACACGGGCAGCTCATGGACACAGCAAAGCCCTGAGCTCCACTGGGAACAGATCCTTCCACAATGCTGCTGTTTTCCAGAACGTTGTGGCTGTAGGAGCAGGGTTCTGCGATGGGCTCGGCTACGGAGACAACACGAAGGCTGCCGTGATCCGTCTGGGACTTATGGAGATGATTGGCTTTGCCAAACTCTTCTGTAAGGGCCCTGTCACCTCCTCCACGTTCCTGCAGAGCTGTGGGGTCGCTGATCTCATCACTACCTGCTATGGTGGCCGCAATCGAAAGGTGGCTGAGGCTTTTGCCAAGACTGGGAAGGTAAGAGGAGCAACCCTGGTACCTGCATCCCCCTGCTGAGGTAAACCCAGTTAGCACGGTGGTACATCTGCCTTCACTCACCCAGCGCCTCAGCCCGGCTCCAGGGAAGGGCTGTGGGGTGGCAGATGGGGTTGCAGGGCCCGGTTCCCTAAATTTGTTGGGTTGTTTCAGTCTCTGGAGCAGCTGGAGAAGGAGATGTTGAATGGGCAGAAGCTGCAGGGTCCCCAGACGTCTGCCGAGCTCCATCGCATCCTGAAAAGCAAGAACGCAGTGGAGAAGTGAGTGCTGCTGTCTCCCTTGTCTGCTCTTTTGTGGGGGCAGAAGGGGAACCCCAACCTTCAGGTCAATTTCTGCACAGCCCAAACAAACCAGGTGGCCAGGAATGACTTGCTCCTGCCCAGCAGTCCTTGCATGACACCACAGGAGGTGCTCTGACTCTGCCAGCTGTGGTGACAGGGCAAGGGGTGACTTTGTTCATCTGCCCACAGGTTCCCCCTCTTCACAGCTGTGTATCAGATCTGCTACCAGGGCAAACCTGTTACTGATGTCATCAAGTGCCTCCAGAACCACCCTGAGCACATGTAAGGGGGCTCTGCCTGCAAGACCACTGATCCTGCCAAGATGAGCAGAGAGTTGCAGCTTTGTAAGGAGTCCAGGTCTCTTGGGAGCCTTTGTAGGGTGCTGGAAGGGCAGAAGGTCCTTTTATCAGCCCTGGACACTGCCAGCCTAAGCCTGGCATCCACATAGAGGTACCTGTTTATCTCACTTTCTCTTCAAAGGGCTCATTTAGCTTTGCTGCTGTCTAGGCTCTGCCCTGAGTGGGGCTGAGCATCTTCCTCCTTCCACTTGGTCTTGCCGTGATGGATTCAGTTCTGAGAGGGACTCTGCCAGGTCATCCTGAGGAGGCACTGCCTGGGAGGACAAGCTTTGCTATTAGCCCCATGGGGCCACTCTGCATGATACCAGCCCTTTCTTGATCACCGCTCTTGCTTTTGGCTTAACTGTCTCATGCAGAGGACACAGTTCCCTGCCAGGCTCCACCAGGATGAATGAAGCTCCTCAGGACTCCCAAGGGGCTGAGAATCACTCTTCTTTCTCGGAAGCACAGCACAGAAAACAGGGTTCTTTGCCACGTTGCCATGTGCTGCTGCCCCAGCCACCCCCAGCTGCTCTGGCCAGTGCTTTGTGTGTGAGGGCACTTATTTAGGCTTTTGGCTCTTGCAGTCAAACCTCCCCTGTTGTCACAGATTTGCCTGTGCTGATTCCATGCCCATCCCTGGACAGCCTTTCCCCCTCATGCTGGTTTGGCCTCTTGGCTTTGGCAATGCAGGGACCAACTGCCCCAAAGTCTTTGTGAGCAGCTGTAGCAAGTGTGCCAAGTGTAACCCTTGGCTGTGTACCTGACAGAGCAGTTGGGTCACATTGCCTTTAGATGGATGATCCACAGCAGCTTTTTGCCTTCTCTCTGCCTTGCTCCATTCTGTGCCTTAGCCCAGTCTTTGCTTCTACCTGTGGCTTTCTAGGAGCTGAGAAAGCAGGTTCCACACTTCCTTTCCCTGCTGCCCCTCTTGTGAGGGTGCTGGAAAGCACCCACTGACACAAGGGGCAGCAAGGGACGTGTGATCCACAGAGAGGTACAAGGAGACCTCCCACCATCACAGGAGAGGACAGAGGTCTCATGCCTCATGCTCTGCCTTTCACGCTTGCCCAGCTGGGTGCCATGTGCTTCCTGCTGCTCTGAAGCTGCTCCTGTTTGCTCAGGCCAGCGTGGCCAGTTCAGTGACCCCAGTCTGGGCTGGCGGCTGGAGCTGCCCCAGGGCTCACTGTCCACCCCTGTTCCAGGTCCTGGAGCTGCTGGCTCTCTGACTAGCCCCACAGCTTAGGAATGTTTAAAGCAATAATAAACTTGGAGAGGAGGTGGGAGACACGCTCTTTGCTCTGTGGCTCTGGTGCATCTTTGGGTTGGTGCCTGCTGGACTTGCTGAGAGTGCAGAGAAGGGCACTGTTCATTCCCTCCTGGCTCTGCACCCTTCTGTGCTGTCCCAGAATCAGCAAGAATGCCCCCGCGGGTCCTAGTTCACTCACAACATAACACACTGTCCCACTTGCTTTTTCTCAGCAGTGTTCAAGTTTGGCTGTAGGAGTGAAGAGGGTTGAGGTTGCAATGGTAGAACTGGGTACAGAGTCCTAACTCTTCCACCTGGGGCCCGTGGGAGCTGGGCCAGGAGCCTGCTGTGCCCCGTGTACCCCAGGCCGTGCCTCCTCTGGTGTCTTGGCTTCTTGGAACATGCTGTGTTGCTTTATTCTTCTCTTCCCAACTGCTTTTCCCAGACTTGCCTTGTCCTTGTCTTTCTTTGAAATGCATCTTATACCGAGTGACCTTTCCAAGACTCTTACAGCCCTCTGCTCAGCCTCTTGCTAGGGGAATTTAATCTGCTGGCATTGCAGTTGTTTCTGTGCCTTTTATTAGACACACTTTCTCACTGGGTACCCTGCGAC
>NW_009909915.1:0-382 GCF_000696875.1 Nestor notabilis | reverse complement strand
CCGGCCCCCTTAAAATAAACCGGAGCCATCCTACAGAAAGCAGCCAGCATCAGCTTCCTCTCCCAAGGAACTTTCTTGAGGTTGGAGGGAGGATAAGGAAGTCCAGCATGTTCCTGCAGGGCTGGCACAACTTCTACTTCCCTTTGCCTTCAAGTGCTTCAGGAATCCCACCAGTTCAAGTGTTTGGGTGTGAGGAGACAGAGGCTCTGAGCTCTCTCCCTTCACTATGTTGCAGTCTCTCACCTTGGCTTGGTAAACTCTTGCCAGCACCTGCCTGGAGCTGCAGCAGGTCTGGAACTGCGTTTGGGACTTGCATTTAGCCTTGGAAGCGCTGTGTGCATCCCTCCTCCTGTGGGTTTCTTTGGCGCTAAGTGCTGCCGGC
>NW_009909914.1:0-510 GCF_000696875.1 Nestor notabilis | reverse complement strand
GACCTCTTCAGGAACCTGCTTAGTAAGGTTCCATGGGATATAGTCCTAGAGGGCAGGGGGGCCCAAGACTGCTGGCTGATATTCAAGGGTCACCTGCTACACACTCAGAAGGGTTGCATCCTGACTAGAAGGAAGTGCGGTAGGAGGGCCAGGAGACCTACATGGATGGATAAGGAACTGTTGAGGAAACACAGAGGGGAAAAAAGCAGCTTATAGAAAGTGGAAAGGAGGACCGGCGGCCTAGGAAGATAACAGGAATGTTGTCCGGGAAGCCAGGGACCAGATTAGGAAAGCTAAGGCCCAGTTAGAATTAAATCAGGCAAGGGACATTAAAAGTAATAGAAAATAATAAAATAAAAGACAGACTTAGGGACAACCGTGGCCCCTCTCCAGAAGCTATTGGGAGAACTGGCTACCCTGGATTTGGAGAAGGCTGAGGTTCTTAATGACTTCTTTGCATCAGTCATCACTAGCAAATGCTCTGATCACACGACCCACGTCTTGGAAGGC
>NW_009909913.1:101143-112209 GCF_000696875.1 Nestor notabilis | reverse complement strand
ATATATATAAAAATAAAAACACACACACATATATGTGCTCTGAAGCATCTGAATCAGATTCCACCACCACCACAAACAGCTTTCTACATAGAGTCTCCTTTTGCTCAGCCAGACAGGCTCTTTGTGGACAAAAGAGGGGTAAAGGTGGCAGAAGAGGGGTGAAGTGATGTCTGAATGAACGCTGCTGGCCAGCACTGAGCTGCATCAACTGCAGAAAAACATCTTTCTGTCTTTCTAACCAGTTTCCTTGCCTACTGAAGAGAAACTGTGGTGTGTCTGGACTTGTTAGAAACACGGTTTCTAAGACATAACAGATTTTTATCTATTATCTCTTTTCATAAGAAAAAAGGGTTTAAAAATCTGCTGATACCATTAGCAGACCTGGGCTGATTAAGTAGTGGGGTTTTGGATTTCTGGTCTGTTTTTGTTAAAAACCATTGCTTCCTAGTTTCATGTGCTGCCAACTAGTTTTTGCACCAGAAGATTATGTTCAGTTTCTCCTTAGCCCTCATGCCAAGATGGGCTTTGCAATAGTAAGATCCTCATATGTGTGGTACCAGGTCTTTCTTGCTTGCTTATGTTCATCTCCATTCAGTCCTGTTGTCCTCTCTGCCATGAAGTTGATTTCCAGACCTCCAGCAGATGAGATGCGGAGACCATCCACGTCTCCATCTGTTTGTATTGAATGACTTCTGTCTTTCTCAGGTCCGTGTGTGTGTGTCCTCCTTCAGCACAGTCTTGGATCATAACCTGTTTAGAGTGCTCTCCATAAATGCCTTACAAGAAGTCTTGAGCACATCGCTTTAAACCCCAGAGACCACTTCTGTTTTGTCAGTGTATCTCTGATTGCATCTTAATTTTCCATTTTCATGTGTGACTAATTAACACTTAAACTTGCTCTTTGGGGAGCTTCTCTGTTCGGTACTTTAAGACAGACCCACCACGTGGCCAGCATTGGTACGTGGTGCTGGAGCTAATGCTCTTCAGACCGGCTGGGTGGAAATGGTTTCAATGAATGTTTTGAAGCTGGGCCAGAGGGTGAATCAAACATGAATGACCATGAGTCACTTTGGAAACTAGTCCTGTGGAGGGCTCAGGGGGTGATGTTACTGCTGGAGATAGCTCTGCTTGCATGCCCAGTGGTTGCATATGGGCTTTGAGGGTCCTCCCGGCTTGTCCTCAGCTGCAGGGCTGTAGCTGCCACCTCCTTTGGGTGTGGGGAATGGTGTTACTTAGCATGATGAGTGCTGAGTCTAAATGAACCTGGGTATGTGTCATGTAAATGCTGTGTTGCAGGAGCTGAATGTAAGATAAAGGAGCGGGCCTCTCTGCCGGAGAGCCCTGCTGGGCGATTGTCCGAGCAGAGCCGAGCCGCAGCACCGGCGAGAAGGAAGGCACACTGGGTGGGTTTGGTGCAGGGATAGTGGTAAGCACCCCATCTTGGCTGCTTTGTCCCTAAGAAAGCCCAGCGTCATTGTTGTCAGTGTGTGCGTGCAGCAGGGCTTGGATCGTGCAGCCTCGCATCACGCCTTTTGGGTTGCTCATGTTTTACTGCTTCCCTGAGGTCAAGCACTGCATGTCCTCTTGGGGTGCCTGTCCTTGTATGGGTCCCACCATACACAAGGTGTGTTGCAGTGCAGACAATGCTTTGCAGAGGTAGGGACTGTCTGTGCCCTGTAAGTGGCAGGTACACCCAAGGACATAAGCCAAACCCGTTGTCTGCTCCCCAGATTTCTAGACCACATAAAGGGGGAGCTCCGACTGGAGAGTGGTGGCTGACCCCATTGCATCTCCTCTGCACAGCTTCTCTTCCAGCCCACCCTGGGGTAAATGCATGGGGTTTTTTGCTGTAGCAGATGAGGGCTAATTCTATTCTCCTTTCCCCTTTCTGTCTTGTACAGGTGAACCCCACGCCACAGGGCACACGAGCGCTGCTGAAAATGATGTACTGCCCATACTGCCGAGGTCTGGTGTCGGTGAAACCCTGCTACAACTACTGCTTTAATGTCATGAGAGGCTGCTTGGCCAACCAAGGCGACTTGGATGCCGAGTGGAATATCTTTATGGGTAAGGCAATACAGGTTAAAAATTCATGTGAGCATGTACTGATACCATGTCCCTCATCTGAATGGCTTTAATGAGTGGCTGCGCTGAGCTATAGCAAGTTTTTTAGGTGTCTGTGATGGGTGTCTTTTCCTTCCACACCTCTGTATGTGTTTTGCTTCCACACCTTTTGCTGTTCATGATAATTTTCTAGAATCACAGACTAGTTTGGGTTAAAGGGACCTTAAAGCTCATCCAGTCCCAACCCGCTGCCATGGGCTGGAACAGACACCTTCCACTAGAGCAGGCTGCTTCAAGCCCCTGTGTCCAACCTGGCCTTGAACACTGCCAGGGATGGGGCAGCCCCAGCTTCTCTGGGCACCCTGTGCCAGCGCCTTAGCACCCTCACAATAAAGAATTTCTTTCTAATATCTAAATGAAAAGTACATAGAATCATTCCTAAATAAACGAGACTTCTGTTGTACCAGTGATCTCTGTTGCAGCAAGCTTTAGAAGGATGGAGCTGACACATTCTTGTAGGCTTGGCGTGTCTCTTCTTGCTTGGCCAAGCATGTGTGCAAGCTGTTTTTTCCATACTGCTCCTTATACATTCCTGTCACCATCACCTGTTCTTCCTGAAGCCAGTTTTCTTGCTCAGCAGCCTGGAGTCTCCCCGCCAGCCACGGGGAGCTTTGGGAAAAGCTGTAGGCCTGTATTTTACGTTAAGGCATTGAATGGGATGTGTGCCTGAATCTGGTTTTTAAACAGCTCATTGGCACTTGGCCACCATCCTTTTGAAACATTGGTTTACGTGATGCTGTGTGAGTGCTTTTGCCATCTTCTTCCTCCTCTTTGTTACTTCTGTGCTTAGAGATCGTATTATTCAGTACATGAAATCTAGACTGGAATGTTAAATTCTACCTTGGGTCAAGAAGTGACGATGCATCACGCCCTGGGGGCACCGGCAACAGATAATGTTAAATGTTTTCATTTGGGCTCCTTTTCCAGGAGGCTTGGTTTATCTGTGGAGGAGCATCCTTTGGGAGCAGTCGCTTCACTCCAGTTAATGTGTGTTCAAGTGCACATGTGAAGTGTCTGCTACTACTGACAAGGCTGTGGTACTCCTCCCATCCCACTCACGGAGAAGAGAGACTGTTAGAAAGAAAAGATTCCTCTTTCATTAAGCTGTGAGATTAAAAAGAAGGGAAATTGCTGATAATTGGCATTTCAGGCTAGATTTAAATCTTAGAATTTGCTTTCCCATGTTTTGCACGCTGGCTTTTCACTTTGCCCACACCAACTGGATGTGTGCAGGGTATTATTTTCAGAAGATGTTTTTTTGCCTGTGTATTCCATATAGGGAGTTAAATGTGACACTAAATCGGGTTTCCAAGTCATTCTCTGGATGGCTGACACTCCCCTCAATTCCTCCCAGCCATCTTTCTCATGAGAATATTAAGTATTTCAGCTACAATTGTTGCTGGAATAGCTCAAAGCCAGGAGACTTGCAAACATCTAGTCCTAGTAGAAAAGAGGAATCCCATGAAAGAGAAGGGCATAATGCCAGAAACCAAACAAAAGCACAAGCAGCTAATTGCTGTAGGTGGTACGCAGCTAAAAATGAACCTCGGGGGAAGCCAGCGAGCCCTGTCACACGAGACTGATCAGGGACTGCATACAATAATTAAGATTATTAAACAAGACAATGTAAATAAATACGATTCCAGGTTGGAAGCAAAGCTTTCTTCTAAGCAGGGCTTCCTCTCCAAGGGAGGAATTCTCTGTGGGAATTCGTGCCCATTCATTACTTAAGTATGGTATTAAGCTTCGTTACATTTATTGGCGGTATCTGCTTGGTTCTTACACTCTGGGTTGATTCTTGCAGTGCACCAAAAACTCAAGCTGTGCTTTCTTTAGACAGTTTCATGACTGACGGGTGCTTGTTGTGTTCCACATTTTGGGTTCTATCTCAATTTGCCACTTGAGCAAATAAAATCAGATAGATCAGGTGTTTGGGGCAGGTCGTATGTCACACATATCCTGTGTGTAGGGACTGGAAGGTTTAAATGAATTAATAAATAAAACAAAATCCCAAATTTCTCCCCCAAAACCACCCCACAACAAAAAAAACCCCACTCCATCTGCATCGCCTCAGTGCTATTTTGCATTGTGGCTTTAAGTGCTAAATGATGGCAGTGATTTATTATGTGTCAAAACCGGATTTTGAATATAGCAACATAATTTAAAGATAGTTAAATGGGAGAACTTGGAACAAATGCTGGAAGTACATATGAATGGGTGCACGTGTGTATGAAATGCTCACGTGTGTGTTGGTGGGTCTGTACGCGAGTCACTTATATAAAGCTTTTCCAAACTCGGATGTAAAGTTTTAGAGTTTTTTGAGACAAGACTTTTTACTTCCTTACTTCTGGAAAGTACCATTTAAAGTTGTGGTGTAGGAAATAATGAGGGAATTGTACTCTTTTCTCTGATTTAACTATCTGAATTATTTCGCCCTCTGTTCCTAACACAATTGTACCCCAATTAGACAGGGGTATACTTTGTTTCAAACAAGCTGTTGCGGGGGTCGGAGCTTTCCTGAATGAACAGTGTTACTCTCCAGTGCCTTTTCATCATTTTTATTCTTAAGTGTATTTCCCCCCCTCCCCTCCAAGGTTTATTCTGCTCAGAGATGTCGAATTCAGGCTCTATATATACATATCTGGAGTACGACTTTGTGCGCAAAGCATTTTTTTCCCCTTTAAGAAAAGATCGTTGTTAATGAATGGTCAAGGTCTTCCCCCTCCTCCCCTCCCCTTTTAAATCAGATCTTGGGGTTAAGACTGAAAACTGCCTTTTGTTCTTCAAGTCAGACAGTGAGGCTGAAGATGTGGGTTTCTGATTATTGGGGGCACAATGTGAAAGAATTGCTTGCCTTCATGAGAGCGAGGTGCTTTGTTGCCAAGGATTGTCTCAATGCCAGTAGCAAGGACAAATGTATGCAGGAGGAAAAGGGTCTTTAAGGGATGGGGCTATGTGGTGTGGGTTGGGGGGGGTGTTCCCTCCTCAAATCCACTTCCATCTCGCCATCACAGGGAGGAGGCACTCTTTGTCATGCTGTGTGTTTGTAATAAATGGCCTGGGTACATTTTTCACTCTGCCAGACCTTCCTTTTTGTGAAGCACCTCACTGGCTTATAAACAGCAATTATTTTGCACCAGAGCTGGGGCAAAAATCATTGATCTTTATAATCAACTCCTTTCTTGACTAATGGGAAAATCACTCTGGGAGGTGAGTTGCACGAAGCTTCATTCCTGGTGTTGGTGCAGCATGCCTCCCCTCTTGTGTGCTGTGGTGCCAGTGTTGTCCTGAGCCCCAGCCAACCTTATGAATGTCAGAGGCGGCTGCTGGGGGGAAACACTGCTCACCATGACTGTGGTGGGGACACCAGCCAGCTCCTGGTGGGAGGTAGGAGCATGCAGGATGCCTCCAAAATCAAAGCTGTGGATGAGGTAAAGCCCCCCCCTTCCCTTTTTTCTTTCCCCTCCTTTCTTTTTAATGGAAGTTTATTTCCTTTAGCCCTCTTTGCCAGTATCAATCCCTGCTCCAATTATTACTCTCCTTATCTTTCCCCGGCAGCTTTGGCAGCTCTGCTGGAGGCCGAATGCATTTTCTCTATGGGCAGTCAAAGCGGAGGCTGCATTCCTGGGCTGTGATACATGGAACGCCATGGCACCCCTGCTAACAAAGGGCCCAATTCGCTCTACATTCCCATGGTCTTGTGGATGGCCTGCCCGGCTCAAAGTTTACAAAGATGCCAAACAGCCAGAAGAATTGGGGTTTATGTTTCCTTTCAGGCTTTCACAAACACTTTATTGATCTGCGGCCTTTCCTGGCCACTCAGAGAATGAAGTAGTTACAAAATGGAATGATTTTTGGGCCGGATTTTTCTGTTTTGTTTGAAACTCTGCATTTTGTGTGTTTTATTGTCTGTCTTTTCATAATATTTTTATTTGAAATGAGCAGCTTCCTCCAAACCGGGCCAGGACAATGATGAACACATTTAAGTTGTGCTCCACTTGTTTACAAAAAGTCTCCATTTGGTAGCACATCAAAAGCATTTTTCTCCCCTCCGGCACAATGGTATATTCATGCTAGCAGTCATTACTCAGAGATTCGAAGCATCACTTTATTGGAGCCCACCACAATACAGTCTAAGACTCTTTGTTTCATTTGTTATTACCTTCTTTCCCCCCCTCCCTTTCTTTTTTTTAAAATGCATTTAGTTCAGACCTGTTTGTAGTCCCTGATGGCTAAATTCGAGCCATGCCCTGCAGCAGCTCTGTCACTGATGCTGGTGGTGTGTGCCTGCGGGATAAGGAGGTTTCCTCAGGGCTCCAGCTCCTCCTAAGCACCTTGGGTTTAGGATGGGGTTGATCAAATGATAGACCTTTAACCAACACCCAGCAAATCTTCACAATATTGAGTTGAGTTGTCTTTAAAAAGTGGATTTACAGGCTAGGAGGGTATCTGCAGTTCATGGGGTTTGGTATTATTATGGGTTTTGCTATTATTATTATCATTATCATCATCATTACCATTATTACCGTTACTATTTTAAATGCAAAAGTAGCTTAATTGTCTATTTGTCATCAGTTTATGGCTTTTTTTTTTTAGTGTAGTTTAACATGACTTGGGCACTGAGGCACAGCTATTACTGGATTGTTCAGTATATGGAATATCTTCATAGGGCTTTAGCAGGTAGCCAGAGCCCACAGCAGTTTTCTGCTTGTTGAAAGTACCTTCTGTGCTTAGGAGGAGGATGAACGTCATGAGAAGGACTTTGCAAAGATATTAATAGACTGACTGGGAAATGCCCATTTCTCCTTAATGGAAGGGAACAGGAGTGGGGAGGAGCTCCTCAGGAAGGGGTTTCTTCAGGGCCAGAGTAGCTGCTGTGCCCTGGCCTTCTACATCACACAGGCTAGGAAAAACTGAAGAACTAATGCAATTGGGAAATGGTGAGTTTATGCAGAGCATCATGAAGTGATGATGAGGAGACGAGCAAACAGGGTGCTTTGGGGTGGAGGGACCATGGTAAAAACTGATGTGGAATAAAGGTTGCAATGGGCAAGAAGAGGGGAGTGTGTAGCAGCAGGCATGTACCTGGAGGCACCTTCTAGGGGAGAACCAGAGAGAGGGCTTAAATGCAATGCAGCGCAAAAGCCTTAATGCCAATAATAATTTCCCAGAGGAAGTAGTAGATGTTCAGTAGCTGCTGTGTTTAATGATGTATTTGATGGGGACGTGCATGTCGGCACGGGAGGAATGACCTAGTGTTGGCTGGGGGACTTTTCCATCTCCCCTTGCTAGAGATGTGCCAAAGACATCATTAGTGCCCAGTGAGGTGTGTATATATAGATAAATGTGTGTGTATGTATATATGTATAAAACCAGCATTTACCCTGGTCTCATGCAGTCTCCCTCATGCAAATTGTCCATGCAATCCCTTGGCTTCCCCAGGCGTGGCAAAGCCTGTAGCTTTCCACGAGGCAGAGCTGGTAACGATGATCATCTTGGGCCCTTTCCCATTGGAGTCTTGCATTCAGGAGCAGCATGAGGAAGCCGGTGGCTTTGAAAGCAGTCTTGAAAAACAAATGACACAAGACGTCCTTTAATAGCGGAGGATGGAGAGCAGGGTGTTAGTAATGCTTGTTCTAATGGGAGGAGCTGATTACAGGCTGCCTGTTGGCAGGCTGCAATGGTTCTCTCTCCTTTAACATGGCTTTTGATGTATATGAGCTTGTAGCTTGGTGCTGGCAGCCTGGAAGTGCCTGGTGACGGCTCTGGGAATGGAGCAAAATGTTTCCTGGAGATGTGTGGTGGTCAGAAGCAATGTCGTGGAGATTAACATCTGTGTGCTCCATCTGTTGTCCTTGTTACCTGTTAGTCTTGAAGCTCCTCGATTAAAAAGCTCCTCATTTGTCTCTCTGTGTTAGATTCGATGCTGCTGGTAGCAGAGAGGCTAGAGGGTCCCTTCAACATCGAGTCAGTCATGGACCCCATTGATGTGAAGATTTCAGATGCAATCATGAACATGCAGGAGAACAGCATGCAGGTGTCGCAGAAGGTAAATGGGCACCTTGATTTATCCAATGCATTTTATTTCCCTGCTCTCATCAATGGGTTTTTTCTTTAATGCCCTTTCAAGTATATATAAAGCTGATGTGTTACTTTGGGCAGAGGCTGTGTTGGAGCCTGTAGAAGGGAGGCTCTTGTGACCTGCCATCTCATAAAACCCTTTCCTTCTCTCATGTAGGTTTTCCAGGGATGCGGCCAGCCAAAAGCTGTTGCCCAGGGCCGGGCTGCGCGCTCTGTCTCTGAAAGTGGTTTCAGTGCTCGCTTCAGGCCCTACAACCCAGAGGAGAGGCCAACGACAGCTGCCGGCACGAGCTTGGACCGGCTGGTGAGTGCCTGGTCCTGCTTCGCACCCCTGTACCGCAGTGTGTAATTTTCCACTTGTAATTTATAGGGTTTCTTAATATTCCTTGGCTGTCTCAAACTCTCGGAGGGGTGTAATCTGCCCATGGCTCTAGACGTGAATTACCTCAACGCTTCTATGTCAGAAAAGTGCCTGTTTTAAAGGCTTGGCTTATGAGTAATGTGTGAGGAGCGGTGTTTAATTTTGTATTAAAAAAGTAAATCAACCATCAAAACATACAGCCTGAAGATCTGGCCTATACACGTCTGTTGTGATAAAAAATACCTTTCCAGCTTCACTTTTAATGAGTGTTTGGTATTCTGGATTATGTCCTGTTTTCTCTTTTTTTATTTTATTTAATAGGTTACTGATGTGAAAGAGAAGCTGAAGCAAGCCAAAAAATTTTGGTCATCTCTCCCTGGCAACATTTGCAACGATGAAAAGATGTCTGTAGGCACTGTCAATGAGAATGAGTGCTGGAACGGGAGCGCCAAGAGCAGGTTTGGCGATGCTGCTGGCCCTGCTTAACTCTCTCCCTCTCACCCCAGCCTTTCCCCAAGCCCTCTTCTCCTACAGGAGTGATCCCAGCTCCCCTGAGACAGGCCCTGCCATTATCCCTTCTTTTTCTGGTGGATGGGAGGGCTTGAGCACAAAGCTAAAGGGTTGTCCAAGCTCTGTGTGGTGGTTTGTTTTAAAGGGAGAAACTGAGTATAAATACCCAGATATGGCATCTCCTCTTAGACTTAAACCTCTTAGTGGTTGCACGTGCGTTTGGGGAGGTGATTTCTACAGAGTCCTGTGTCACGGCTGCACAGTGGGGATGCTCATGTTGTTGCCCAGTTGAGTAAGGGGAGATGGAGGCTGGTCAGATGTCCTCTCCTCTGCTGCAGAGGTCAGTGGCATGAGGGGGGCAGTGGTTTCCATGCACGCTTTTTAAGGAGAAATAGTTACAAACCCATTTTTTTTTCTTGTAAGGAAGAAATTGCCAACACATGAATAAGCCAAAGGTTTTCTGTCATATGGTTTATGTAACTGTTTAACTTTTAGTTTGGAAATAGAAGTGGGATTTTTTTCTGTTTGCTTACTAAGGAAATAAGCAATATCCAAGATGTTCCATTAAAAAAAAAAAATAGTCATCCAGGGTTTTCCAGCAGTTTTTCTAAGTAATAGCAGGTTTTACCCTTGCTAGTTTTGGGGCATAGGACTGAGCCATCCCACATCCACTTTGCACTGTTTTGCGGGTGCCTGAAGCTGCCTTGCTTGGCCAGGGTGATGGTTTGGGTGCCTGCAACAAAAAATGAACCTCTTTGCCCTCCTGAGGACTTGTTCAGCAGCTTGTACAGGGCTTTTCACAGCAGATCTCCGGTGTGCGTGCAAAGCTGGCCTCAGTAAGGAGGCTTGACAGCACTGGGCAAGGACTCAGAGAGGAGGCTGGACATCCTATATGGGTTGTGCAAGATGTTCTGCTTTGCTGTTATCATTTTCTCTGTGGCTCCAATAAGCTAAAAGTTCAGTTGTCAGACCATGCTTTGGTCTCTCTTTTGGCTCTCTGGCTTCTTTGAAACATACTATTGATCACAGATAATAACAAAATCACCACCATCGCTGATAATAACAATAAACAACCTTTCCGTATACACGACAGGGTTTGAGCCCTTCAGGTGTATGCTTTATCTCACTGCCTGGTCTCCAGGATCTGTAGATTGTTCTAAAGGCTCTTCTCTCTCATGATACTGCTATTGGCATAACTAAGAAAAGAAATGTTTTCTTCTCTCAAATGGCTATGTTTCTTACAAGTCAGGTAATTGAAGGAGGTGGAAAAAGTGTCATATCCCTCTCATAAGATGAAATACCCATTTCAGGAGACTTATTCTGTTGGGTTTTGTTGCTCAGTCTTTCTTTCAAGCCAAGAGGCTGTACATGTGTTCAGACCTGGGCGCACACACCTCCTCAAACCAGCAGCTCAGCTCTTCTCTGCCATAGTTATATTATCTCATCTTCAACATCACAGATGTTTCTTCTGCTGGGGTTATTAGGGAAGTTGCATCTCATGTCTGTGTGGTGAGAAGTACACATTTAATACCCCAGCTTGATGGTTAAGGTCCATTATGCAAAGCCAGAATGACATTCTTGCCCCCAACAGTTACTATAGGTTTCTCTGGGATAACTATAGCCCAGAAGTGTCACCTATCTGGGCATTAGGGCACCTCAGCAGCTTGTTTTGCTCTGTGGCCTGCAGCGAGCTGATTTATGCTGTTGTAAGCCATTATTATTACAAACCCCAGATCTCCTTCTCTTTTCAAGTTGGGGAGAAAATTGTCTTTCCCCTGCATTTGTGGCACAGGCTATATGAAAACAGTGTTTAATTCCACATGCTGCTCAGGTTGCAGGGAGGGAAGGTGGGGTAAGAAGCCAGAGAAGGGCTCTGTGAGGATTTTTAGCATGTGGGAAGATGACATTGGGCTCAGAATTTCACCCAGGCTGGAAACAGGGATAGCATCACCGAGTTCCCACACTGCTGCCCTGCAGTGCGGGACCCAGC
>NW_009909913.1:68868-101129 GCF_000696875.1 Nestor notabilis | reverse complement strand
GGCAGGAATGGTTTCTTTCCAGGTATGACTTTGCAGTGACTGGGAATGGCTTAGCAAGTCAAGTGAATAACCCCGAGGTGGAAGTTGATATCACCAAGCCAGACATGGTGATTCGCCGTCAAATCATGGCTCTGCGAGTGATGACCAACAAGCTGAAGAATGCTTATAGTGGGAATGATGTCGACTTCATTGACATAAGTATGTTTGCTGCTGTTTGCCTTTTGCTTTTTCTTTTTTCCCTTTTTATTTGGACTTCAGGCTGACATGGGGTAGCTGTTTAAGCTTCAACTGTGAGCAAGTGTGTTAGTAAAGAGGATGGGAACAAGCATCTCGGGCTGTATGGGGAGGGTTCTTCCCATAGGATCATAGAATGGTTTGGGTTGGAAGGGACCTTTAAAGGTCAGCTTGTCCACCCCCCCTGCAGTAAACAGGGACATCTTCAATTAGACCAGGTTGCTCCAAGCCCTGTCCAACCTGGCCTTGAACACTGGCAGGGATGAGATGGGACATCTACCACCTCCCTGGGCACCCTGTGCCAGTGCCTCAGCACCCTCACAGGGAAGAGCTTCTGCCTCAGAGCTCATCTTAGTCTCCCCTCTGGCAGGTTCAAGCCATTCCCCTTGGCCTGTCACTTGTTTTGCTTAAGAGAATGCACAAATTGAGCAATAAGAGAGCTGCTCTAAGGTGTCCCCTTCAGGAGCCTTCTCTTCTCCAGCTGCCCCAGCCCAGCTCTCTCAGCCTGGCTCCAGAGCAGAGCTGCTCCAGCCCTCGCAGCAGCTCCGGGGCCTCCTCTGGCCTCACTCCAGCAGCTCCACGTCCCTCTTGTGTTTTTGCCCCAGAGCTGGATCAGTGCTGCAGGGGGGGTTTCCCCAGAGTACAGCAGAGGGAGAGAATCCCCTCCCTTGACCTGCTGCTCACACTCTGGGGGTGCAGCTTTTCACCCACCAGCATGTCTGGGCATGATGAAGTCCCACACAAAAGTTGCATTAACCAGAGGACCCACGTTTGCATCTCGTACATGTCAAAATGATATAGAATTCTGTAGAATCAACTAGGCTGGAAAAGACCTTTAAGATCATCAAGTCCAACTTGCCCCCCCTTCTCCAACCCTATCCCGAAGCCTCGTGCTGCACCGCAATGAGGGTAACGTGTGTTTGTGTCTGCAGGTGAGGAGAGCAGCGGGGAGGAGAGTGGCAGCGGCTGCGAGCTCCAGCAGTGCTCCTCAGAGTTCGAGTTCAACGCCACCGAAGTCACTGGGAACTCCAACAAGAGCGATAAGACCGTGAACACTTCTGCTGCTGCCCGGGGCAGTCTATCACAAGCAGCCTTGCTCCTTAGCATTTTGTTCTTGGCCATGCAAAGACAATGGAGATAATTGTGCAGCGTAGGGGTCGGGGGGGAAAGACTTTTATTATCAAAGTTAGAAGGCACCTGCTTTCACTTTTATACCATCTAGGGACTTTGCTTTTTAAGTTAATGGACAACAGTGTACAGTTTTTACTATGTTGCCACTGGTTTTAAGATACTGATTTTATTTTTTGTTTCCCCTTGCTATTCTGGGAATAACAGGAACGGGGGCTACCAGTCTGTCCTGTTCACCGAGAATCCATGTTAGAGGTGGATAACGGAAGTGTATATACAAGCCTGTAGTTAGCTCTGCATTTGTGTCTTTATCACTTTTCTTTTTTGTTGGTTTGTTGTTTGGTTTGTTTTTTTTTTTTATTTTATTTTATTTTACCATATTTCCTATGAAAATGAAAGAACCCCAGGGTCTCCTTGGCCTGTAACAAGTCTGTGTTTCTGAAATGAGAAATATCTGTACAGAAGCAGGTTTTATTTATCATGTTATCTTATGAGGGGAAAGAAAAATAATTGCCCAACAAGCAGAAAACGTGTTTCATGTAGTTAACTTCCCATTTATCCACATTATGTTAGTTGCCTTATCTGGAAAGAGGTGGAAGTAATTTGACTTTATTATGCGGTAAAACAAGAGGCGAAGGCAGAGCTGGTCAGTGTGCCAAGTGCCCCACTTGCACAGGGCGTTAATGCCAGGAGCAGGTTGTACTTTCTTTGCAAGAGGTTTGGTTAAATTGGAAGATACTACGGAGAATTCCAGTTCTGCAGACACTAAGAAGAGTTGTCGTTTGTCCCCGGGATCCTTGCAATTAGCTGTAACTCCTGTAGGTCAGTTCCCGACGTGCATCCCCCGTGGGAATAAGGCATTAAACTTGTTCAGTTGGAAGCAACTTGTCGTCTCGCAGATCCAAATGCCAACATGTGTCTCGTCTGCAAATGTGTTAGATGAATACTGGATTCAGTTCTTAGTGTTGGTTTGGTTTGAAGGGATGCTTTGTGGGAGGGAAGGTGGGGGGTGTTGAATTGGTTTGTGCAAGAGTTGTGTTTCCTCTCCCATGGGGGACAAGAGGGAAGGAGCAGGTGAGCAGTGCCCCATGGCGCTGGTGCAGGCAGATCCAAGTTGGAGCAGGCAGGAGCTGGCAGGGCTGAAGCTCCTCCTTTTCCATGTATTCGGTTTCCTAGGAGCCAGTTCCCAGTGACTGTAGTTTTTCGGCATCACCCGAGACACACTCCTCTCCCTACCTGTGCTTTTGCAGTTGGAACAGTGTTGTGGTGGATGGCAGCAACTCATTAATAAAAGAAATGTCTATTTTTAAGAAAAGAGATGAAATAGTTTTTAAAAGAGTTTAAGGAAAACAAGAAAAGTCTTTGGAAAGACTCAAAATCATTCTGCACGTCTCCTCCTGCTTTAGGTAGTCTTCTGGTCTGACTGGATGCCGGGAGAACAATCCAGAGAGGGAGGGTTTGCTCTATTCCACCCTCGTGTTGTAAGGATGATTTTCTATTTTTATATTGAAGCATTATTGTTAGCTCAGGGTCAGCGTTATATTCAACTTTATATTTTCACACCAAATTGCTGCAAAGCTATAAAGAAGGAGTATTCTTGGCTGGTAAAAACAATCCTGGAGGCTTAATTTCACTAGAAGTAGCCAGTTATTTATTAAAACATGCTGTTAGTAGAGGTAGAGATATTCTGGCTACATTATTTTTCTTTAGAAAGTAAATCATGGAACCATAAAATTGGAAAAATCCTAAATTTATGTGTGGGAAAAAATGGATTGTAAATAGCTAAGTTGCCTTGTGAGGCATTGGAAAATGTGCTGATACTTAGAAACTACCTCAGTTCTGAGGAATTTCCTTTCTAGCTTTGAGTGCTATTACATTGACTTGGTAGAAGTGAATCTGGTCTCCAATATGTAGCTGAAAGAGTTATCCCTATAGGCCTTGTTAGATTGTTTTTAATTTAGAGGGTGGAACTCCATCCAGCTGTTTTCTTTCAGCTCAGTTCCCTAACAAAGAGAATTTCTGCATTAAATATTGCTGATGGTTTCCATGACTTTTCCTGATTTGTTTGGTTTCATGGCATTTTCTGATTGCCCTTTAATTATTTAAATGGTTCGAGCCGTTTGAATTTGAATCCTGAAATAAACAAACCTTAGATGCACTCCCCTTGTAAATACATCACGGTGAGGGCTGCCTGGATAACCCCTCTGGCTTCCACCCAGCTGGCAGGCCAGCAAAGTTAAATGAAGAAAAAGAAAGAAAAGCAAATTAAACTTCTTCAGTGCTCAGAGAATGGGGGAACAAAAGCCCTTGTGTTCCAAGGGGCTGAATCTCCAACATCTTCTTTCTTGGCAGAAGTGTTCATATGTAAGAAAGTTGCTTGTAAATGCTGCTTTGGAGCGGTTTTGCTCAGGAAGAAGAACCCATTTCTGCATTTATACTCATCATTTTACAACTGATTGCTTACCAATTGTTATTCCTCAGTTTGGTACAAGCCGCCAATGCAAAGAGCTGCTCTGAGTTTTAAACGTGTCCAGTTGACTTTGTTAATAGCACCAACGAACCTCTGCTATATATAAAGGACAGATTTGTCACCTGAGGCTACAGGAAACAAGAGTAAACATCACTGTAGGATGATCCAAAGTTGTGTTCCTGCTTTGATTCTGTGTTTGTGTGTGAAATCGGCTATCTGACATGCGCTTGTAAACTAAAGCATACGGGTAGGGACGAGGCATGCTGCTCGCTTCAAGGAAGGCATGTGCTCCCTTCCTTCAAGTATTTCTTGTTTTCCACATAATCATTAATGAGTATGACCTAAAAAAAATTCCTGGTCATAAGATTAATCATTAAAATTAATGGAATTGGGAATGAGCTTAAGAGCTGGAATAAAAATTCCAGCCCTTGAAAGGACCTGCTTTGCCAGCCCTGTGCCTCCCCTGAACTGCACTGGATCCCTCCTGCCAACCAGACTCCAGAGTGACACAGCAGGTAGCAGTGAAGGTGTGAACAGAGAGCACATCATGGGACTCCTGTAGCCTCATGTTGTGCTGTCTGGGTGGTTGGAACAAATGACCAGGGCAGCAAGAAGAGTCCTCCTGCACCCCTGGGGCAGGATCTGGCTCCTGCCCCTCCGTGGCCCAACAAACCCAGCTTTTGTCCTCCTGGGCAAGTTGGTGTTTTTGTTCTGGAAGGTGCAACCTCTTGGTATCATAGAATGCTTTGGGTTGAAAGGAGCCTAGAGCTCATCCAGCTCAAATTCCCTGCCACGGGCAGGGACACCTTCCTCTAGAGCAGGTTGCTCCAAGCCCCTGTGTCCAACCTGACCTTGAACACTGCCAGGGATGGGGCAGCCACAGCTCCTCTGGGCACCCTGTGCCAGCGCCTCAGCACCCTTCCAGGGAAGAGCTTCTGCCCCAGAGCTCATCTCAGTCTCCCCTCTGGCAGGTTCAAGCCATTCCCCCTTGTCCTGTCCCTCCATCCCTTGTCCAAAGCCCCTCTCCAGGTTTCCTGGAGCCCCTTTAGGCACTGGAGCTGCTCTAAGGTGTCCCCTTGAGGAGCCTTCTCTTCTCCAGCTGCCCCAGCCCAGCTCTCTCAGCCTGGCTCCAGAGCAGAGCTGCTCCAGCCCTCGCAGCAGCTCCGGGGCCTCCTCTGGCCTCGCTCCAGCAGCTCCACGTCCCTCTTGTGCTGTTCCCCAGAGCTGGATCAGGGCTGCAGGGGGGTCTCCCCATAGCGCAGCAAAGGTCATTTCTTAGACCCGATGGTGTTGAAGTTTCCGTCACCATCCTTTTGCTTTAGCCGAATGTGAGACTTGCTGTACCAGGCAAGACCTCTGTTGTGATCCTGCCTCTTTCCTCATGATGGCATCTGGTGCTGGGCATTTCAGAGAAAGGCATGTAGAAATCCCTTATCTCTTTTTGAATGCTTTTAATTATCTTTCGTACCACAGTAGTTACTGGCCCTGTTTGTCACCGTCCCTCAGTCACCCTCTTCCCTCCTTCCTTTGTTCAGCTCCTCCTAAATCCAGCAGTGTTCCCCGATGGTGATGGCAGCATCCAGATGTGTGACAGCCGGTGCTGTGGGCTGCTGCCCTGCTCACGCCCTTTGCTTTGCAGCACAAAACTGGTGTTTCTTCTAATCCCTGGAGAGCCTGTGCCAACTGCCACATTTCCACAACCAGGT
Source organism: Nestor notabilis (assembly GCF_000696875.1). Taxonomy (NCBI): domain Eukaryota; kingdom Metazoa; phylum Chordata; class Aves; order Psittaciformes; family Psittacidae; genus Nestor; species Nestor notabilis. The sequence goes on along the minus strand of NW_009909913.1, from coordinate 95,591 downwards.
CCTGCTGCTACAGTCAGTCCTGGAGCATCTTGGGGACCCTGAGGACCAAGGATTGTGTATGTAGCAGCTGGTGGGCATTGCTGCTGCAGGAAACCCAGGCTGGATAAATCCATTTCTGACTGTTGGGAGAAAATAACTTGCACCTTGTTTGTTACGCTGATGGCTTGATTTTTCCTTGTCAGCTAGGCTGCGTCTAAGATAGCTGCAGAGTGCCACTGCCTCAAGGCTCTGCCTGATGCCCCGTCCCTGGCAGTGTTCAAGGCCAAGTTGGACACAGGGGCTTGGAGCAACCTGCTCTAGTGGAAGGTGTCCCTGCCCGTGGCAGGGGTTGGAACTGGGTGGGCTTTAAGGTCCCTTCCAACCCAAACCATTCTGTGTGATGGGCAGTGCCCACTTGCCTGCAGTGGCCCATAAACCAACACTGCTGTGCTGGTGGGAGGGTGGCCTGTCCTCTGTTGCTCCTCTTCCTTGTGATGCTGTGTAGGAGTAGTAATAATTGGAATATGAATTAAAACATTCATAAAAGCGGGTGAAAACTGATGCAGAAACATTGCAACCCCCCTCCTGGCTGGTGGGACCTACACTACCTGAGCTGCTATGTGGGACAGTGGGACTCAGCATTGTCCCTCTGCCTGTGTTCTCTGGGCTGGGGGCTGCAGTCCCCATCCCAAATGGTTCTGCAGTGCTGTGTTTCATAGCATCTTCTTTCAAGTGGCTGTGGTTGAATGGTATAAGGTATCTGCAAGCCTGTGCGATAGTGGCATTTTTAGGACCACCTGAATGTGAGCTCACCCACGTAATGATTTTCACGTCTTGATAATGCTGTTTTAGGCATCGTGTTCTCTGGGTTTGGTTGGCTCTTTTGTTGCTGGTGCTGTTTGGTTTTTAATCCTCTGCTGTGGTTTGTTTGAGGGCTTGTAACAGCGTAAATTGCCTGAGAAGATGCAGCTCTTTATGGGCTTGCTGTAATTCTGGGTCAAGTGTGCTTAAATTGCTGTAATTTGTATCTAATGGATTACATGGGTTGAGAGCCCTTTGTGTGACTGCTGGAGTGAGGAGGGGCTGCCCACCCCGAAGGAGGGGAAGGCAGCCTAGGCATGGCCCCTCATTTTGTCCCTTTCTTGAAGGGATGGACCATCATTTCCAGTGGTCCCTTGGCTGTTAGTGAGAGCTGGGGACCTGCCAGGTCCAGGAAGGGCAGGCGGCCGTGGGGAAGAGGCTTTTGCTAAAGCTGGTAGGTTCTGGAGGATGCTGGTGGCATGTTCTAACATTGCGTTACCCTCCTCTCTTTAGTCTCCATGTGCTGTAGGCTGGGTGCTGGTGGGTAGCTGGTGGAGATGCGTTTTCTTCCGTGAACCTGCTATACCTCAACAGCCTTTGCCCTTTTGGGCTTCTTCCAGCCTGCTCATGGCAGCTTGCCCCATGTTCCTTGCTGCCTTTCCCTAAATCTTTGCTTTTTGTGGTGGATCTTGTCATGTGTGCCCCATGTCCCAGCAGGAGCAGAGTCACCCATGGACCTTGGTGCTCTCCCCTGCAAGCCATCTCCATTTCACCCTCAGCCAGAGATTGCCTCCACTATTAAAACAGGAGTTTTCCTTTAAGAAGCAGCTCTTAAACCTTACATTGGCAAACCTGCCTTAGGTTTTTAAGCCATTTCAACAACCAGGTAATGTTTCTGCTTCCCCAGTGGTTGCACAGGAGCTGAGTGGGAGCAGCTTCATTCCCATCATGAAAGCTGGGGTGCCTGTGCCCCACTTTCATGTGTTGTGGTAATACAATTCCCCGAGTAGCTGCTCATCTTCCCAGCGTGTCCTGCTACATGTGCCATTAATTCATATAATCTGATGCAAATCAATATGCTAAACCCCTCATTAATTTTGTAACTGCCTTATACTAATGAGACTTAAAATCCTGGAGAAGGTTGAGGGGATTTGTTTCCCCTCTGAAGGGGCTCCACAAGCTATTGTCAGCCCTACAATGGCTGGCCCTTGGCTGGGCTGGTAATTGCCTCGTGACTGTATTTGCATCGGCATAATGGTGGGGATGTTAGCAGGAGTTAAGACATCTCCTTTTTTCCTCTGAGCAGGAAAATTCGGGATTAGCAAGGTGGAATGCATTCGGTCTCTGGCAGCCGAGTTGTGTAGGGTGGCAGCTCTTCACCTATAACTCGGCTCTTGTTGGAGTTTCCATTAGAAACCTGCTTTTTATAAGCTCAGCCATAAAACCCAAGTCTGCTGCAAACTTGGCACGGTAGGAATTGGCCAGGCTTTTATTTTTACTGGTGGGAAGAACTGATGATTATTTTTAGAAGAAATTGTTTCGTCTGTGAAGTTTAATGGGTTGAAATGCTGTTTTGGCATTCACAAGCCTGCAAAGCAGCTCTGTTGAAAACCCCATTTAGCATCATCAATAATACAGTAATGCTGAGGATCCCCAGGGACAGGCAGCTGAAACAATAGCTGAAATCCTACATTTTTAAAGCTAATTGTTGTACATGTTCAGCCATTTCCCCCATGCCAGTGCCACACACGTACTTGCCGTCTTGTGCAAGATGCAGATCTGAGGATGGTTAAGTCCACAGGAGGCATTTCACTGACGTTAACAGAGGGTGTATCTGCATTTCCAAAGGCTCTTTAATGGAAGCAAGGTCACAGATACACAGCAACTGAGTTGCAGTAGAAAAACTATTCTGGTTTAACCACGAGCCTTTCTTTATTTCTCTTTTTATGGCTGCGTTCATCTGCGTCGCTATTAGAGTTTATTCGTCTCAGAGCTGGGATGTACAATCCTAAATAAATCTACCCTGTCTGGCAGGACTTCGGAGGCAGCCTTCACAGCATGTGTCTTCACACCACCCCTCTGATGTTGGGGTGAGTGGCCCTGTTTGCAGGTCTGAGCTGAGCTGGGCACCCTGATGAATGCGTGGGATAGTGGAGTAGAGGAAGAGTGGCTCTCGCTTGAACAGTCCTAAATACTTCGTTGTTTGCTCTGATTTTCCCAGGTACTAGCATAGGCCACGCTGCTTTCATGAGGATGCTTCAGGTAGAATGTCTCCGAGAATGAGACAAGGAGATAAACTGAGAGAGGCTCCAGTGCCTCCTTGTTTTGGGACAAGTGGGAACTTTAGGTGGTGTGTGATGGATTTGCTACTTCTGCTTTTCCCATGGGAAAAAAAACATCCAAATTTGGAAAAAAAAGAAAATACATAATCACTGTTTATTCATTATGAAGTTCTTTGGTTGGTTGTGCAGTCAGAACCGCTTCAATGTTAAATAAGAATTCGTTGCTCCAAAGCTGTGGTGGAACTGTCAGGTTTGAGCAGGAACAGTTGGGGATCCGTGCTGGAGAGCAAAGGGCTCAGGGCTAGCCAGAGGCCAAGAGAGTCCCTATGACAAAGAAGCTGTTGTCTTTGATCGAGGTCTTCCGGAGCCTAGCTGTCTGAAAATGTGAGCCGAACAAATTAGGTGTGTTCTATTCCCTGTGTGTTCCACACTAAGTAACTGACATTTGGCTTCCTAGTGAAAGAGACTGTCTGTTGTCAGACCCCCTAGTCACTGCCGCCTGCTTGGAGGAAGCACCTATGGAGGACATGGGGAGGGATGTGCTTTGAACAGGTAAAGAGCAGAAGAAGCTGTTGGGAGCCTTGTGCTGACGCAGGGATGGGGATGAGGCCCCTGGGGAGCTTGTGGTGGAGGGGTGCGAGGGTGGGTGCATGTTTAACTGCAAACTGGTGATTAGAAAAGGGGTAGAAATTCCCTTTCTTGAAGGTCTGCTGCATCACATTGGTGCAGGCTCGGCATGGGGGAGTTTGAGGCTCATCCAGGAGCTCCTAGTACTGGGAGCCTCAGTGGGGCTGACAGGCAATGGATTAGATGAGAGGGAGACAGGAGATGAGGGCCTTGGGCAGGACTTGAGCTGCATCTCTGCCACCTACTCGCTTCCTGTCCTTTCTTTCACTCTGTTATTTAAAGTACATTAAATGGAGGTCTGTTTTAGCAGCTTCTGTCCTGCGAGGGGCTGGTGATCGCATCTTTTGGCCTGTGCTTCCAGCTGTTTTTCTCTGTCATGTGGCACGATTCCCATCAAAAGGCAGCAGGGCTGCAGCATTTCCTCTCGTTGGCCACTTTGGAACAGCCAGTGCAGAGGCTCTCGCTGACCATGCTCCCAGCAAAGCCGTGCTCACCTCATGCGTGCTTCTTCCCACCTTGTTTGAACCCTGCTGGGGTGAGAGCTTGTCATTTGCAGCTTGGATGGGAGGGAGCTGCAGCGGAGAGCGGAGCACAGGAGCCAGGTTTGTCCATCGGTTTTGCACTGCACCCTCAGGTGTTCACAGGAACCAGAAATTAATTTGAGGCTTTTGGAAAGGAAAAACTCCTCCATTAAGATTTGTCTCTGTTGCTTTGCAAAGAGTGGTTTGCCCTTTTCCTCTGTTTCGTGCCCTTGCTGCTCACGTGCAGAGCATTAAAGAAGCAGGAACCTCAGCTGTGAAGAGCTGCTAAACCTATACAATCGTGAAGTGCACGGAAAGCGTACGTGAAACCATGACCAAACCTGTGTTTTTGTCCTGTCTCAATGGATGGAGGAAGCAATGGATTGCATCCTTTGGTTTTCAAAAGCACAAAGGGGGAAAAACCTACCATCACCCAACAAACCCCCTCCAGCCCCAGTGCCACATGCACATGGGTTTGGTGAGGCACTGCAGGAAGCTTCCCAGGAGATGCAGGGATGAAGGTTGTGCTGAGGCTGCGCATCCTGGGGAGGAGCAGGACTACATCACAGGACCAGTCCTGGCCATAAGGAACCCAAACTCCTTATTGTGCAAATAAGCAATGAAATGATGTCTCCACCATGGGAGTGGGAATCGGAAGGTGTCCTTCCTCCGGGAAGATGGGGATTTTGGGGACCCATGTAAGCAACCCCAGGGCTTAACCACACTCAGTGAACCCATGGATGGTGGATTGATGGATCTTGTCTTCTGGGCCCAGCTCTGAGACAACGGAGTGGGTTTAATGAGAGCACATGAGCTAAAACTGGTTTGTGTTTTCTTTTCCTCCCAAAATTAGTGGCAGACTGTGGCTGTTCAGGTTGCTATTTTAACTGCTCCAGATGTCAAGCTCGGCTCAGCCGAGATCAATGCGTAATCCAAAGGAAATACTACTAATTTCAAAGGAATGTGGTCAATATTTAAACGTTTTGGATCTTTTAAATACGTAGACTGTGGTAGTGGTCTAGCTGGGCTTATTAACTCTGCTTTTGGAGCAGTGATTCTATTAGCATGAATTAATGTCTATTAACATTATTGATTTTCATTTATTTTAACATGTGGGCCTGTAACGATTGGTTGTTTTAGACATTCTCCAAGGCTGTACTGAGTCAGGAGCTGTTGGTTAAAGGCCTGATCCCACAAGCTTTTATCCTTCCAGTTCCTACTTAAGCCCTGACTTAGCTCCAAGCCTGCAGAGCAGCTCCTGCTGACTCCAGCAGCAGTTGGATTGAACCTGCTCTGGGTCTTGCTTCATCCAGCCCTGATGGCTTCAGCTTAGTCTACAGAGAGACTTTGCTGCTTCTTGCGTGGCCAAGGTGGATTTAACCCTTCAAGCACACCAGTTGCCACCATGAAATATCCCCTTTGCTTTATCTTTCTGCTAATTCAGTGTGGAGCCAACCTGGCTCTTAGACCCATAATCTTTGGTAGCGATGAGTGGGGTGGATCTGGTCTATCTATTAAACTCTGTTTCTAAATCAAGCCCAGGTAGACCAATTTCCACTCCGTCCTCTGACTTTTTGTGCCCATTAAATGTATGAAGTGCTTGTAAGGTAAGGAATTTGTCACAAGGAATGGGATCTTCTTGAATGTTTTTTTAAATGTATGAGTTAAAAATGGAAAGCTTTAAAACCAAAAGTTGACTCCTTTAAATCAGCATGAAAAACAACTTAGGAAAGCAGTTGGAGATATGGCTGCAACTTCCAGAGCTAGAAATGGATCCGTTTTTCAACAAAACAATAAGTTCATAACTCATTTTCTTAACAAGAGGTCTGTTTTCAATAGCTGTTGGAATATTTTGCTTGTAGAGGTCACACATTCTTGGAGAACGACATATTTTGGGGGTTAAAAATATATTTTTAAAGCCAAATGATTTCCATTTAGCAAGAAAAAGAAGTTTGAAATCACTGGTGAAATTATAGAAAAGTTGCACAAGAAGAAAATTCTGATCAGCCTGGATATATTTTTGGAAAAAGTAGAAGCTCAGGAAAAAAAACCCCAACCCAAAACGCAAAAGATCTTGGTCTGCGTCAGAGAATGCTCTCGGTGAAAGGAAACCTTTTGGTTCCTTTGGAGAAACCTCACCCTTTGTTCATGTTGAAGGGAAATGTTTCTTGTTACTGGGTGTTTGCCTTGCATGAAGAAAATGTTTCTGTGGGAGATGTTTTACATTCGAGTGACGCCAGAGAGCCAAAATGTGGAGCTATATTGGCTGTAAAGACCACAGGCTGATGAAGCTGGAACAATTCAACTTGGAAGCCTTTGGGGAAAGGGAAGGATTTCCCCTCCCTCTCAAGGCAAGTGGGGATTTCTGGCTAAGGCCGGGCTCTTTTTGGGTGGGAAAGATTCAGGGCAGGGAATGTATCAGCCTGTATGAATGTGGGGCACAAAGGCTGTGAGTGTGGCGAGGGCACCGCAGCCATCACCATCCCCACTGCCCTGGTGACGGCACATCTGGACTGCACATCTGGCATCGTGCACGCCTGCCCACAGAGGACACTGTGCTATTTCTGCCTCTATGCACTAGGTGGCATTGCCAACTTAGCTACCGGGAGTGGGCTTGGGCAGGGCTGTGGGCAGGGTGCTTGCTGGGCACCCTGACCCTGCCGCCGGCTCTGAGAGCATCCTCTTGGGTAGAGCCTGGTGAGCATCCAGAAAGAGGCCTACAAGAAACCTGGAGAGGGGCCTTGGACAAGGGATGGAGGGACAGGACAAGGGGAATGGCTTTAACCTGCCAGAGGGGAGACTGAGATGAGCTCTGAGGCAGAAGCTCTTCCCTGGGAGGGTGCTGAGGCGCTGGCACAGGGTGCCCAGAGAAGCTGTGGCTGCCCCATCCCTGGCAGTGTTCAAGGCCAGGTTGGACACAGGGGCTTGGAGCAACCTGCTCTAGTGGAAGGTGTCCCTGCCTGTGGGAGGGGGTTAGAGCTGGATGAGCACACAGCAAGAAACAGTCTTCGCTGCTGCTGCTGCAGGTGAGCTGGACAAACATGAGTGAGGCCAGGTCGTTGACATCTTAAAGAGGAACCTGAATACCAGGGACATCAGGAGTTCAGCAGCACCTCTTGGTTCCACACTCAGGCTATTCCCTGTCATTGTTTCTGGTAAGAGTCTTGTACCCATCCCCTGTCTCCCAGTTTCCCACCTCGTTGTGCATGATGGGATCACTAACACTGAAGCTGAACAGAAAGCTTCAGTGGAAAGAGGGTGCATCTTGAGTGGTGGTTACCTGGTTCCTTGGGTACAGCAGCTGGCACTGAAAGCCTGAAAAGATGCCAAACCAGAGGAATTGTAAACTTGTGAGTCTTCCTAAACTGTCGCTTGCTCCTCAGACTGAGCCACTTTTTAAGGGACAAAGGTACCTTGCTGCTATTTGTGTGCTCTATTATCCCTACACCAAGTATACAGAGAGTCAATAAAACACAGAAGGGATGCTTGGGCCAGATCTGCAGACCAGCGGTATCCCTGGAAGCACGAAACCCATCCATCCCAGGGCAGGTTCTCCAGGGAACCACACAGCCCTGAAGTGCTGACCAAAGTGGGGACAAAGCACTGGGTCTGCTTAGTGCCAGCCCCGAGGCTTCACTAGGACAAATGCATTGTTTTTTGTATCCTGCCTTGAAGCTTCTCTTGAAAACATAATCCTGAGTAGCATTCAAGTAAAGCAGAGTTCCTGCTTTCCCAGGGGAGTCAGTGAGGGATATGCTCCCCTAGAAGGGTTTCCCATCCCCAGCTTTGTGTCCTCCCAGGGTTGACCATGGCTTGTTTTTCATCCAGAGTTCCCTTTGGTTGCCTGGGGTGTCTGTACAAGGCACTGGTGTGTGGCTGCTAATAGATCTAATGATGAACAACAGTGTTATTTGTGTTGCATTCATACCTCTCAAGTGTGACTTTCCAATCTGCTTGGCTACGTTATCAGTGTTGGCGTTGCAGAAATGGTCATGATAAACCTGCCCCTGGCCAACAAGGTCTGTGTTCCTACTGCAGCCTCTAAAAACTACTGACATGGGAGGCTTCAGGATGCAACTGCAGGCTCGCGAAATACTTTCCTCTGCATGTAAGTATGTGTGTGGTTGTGGGGAGAGCTGCTCGCACCACTTCGGGTGTTCAAGTTTCCATGGAGAGGGAGCTGGCTGCCTTTCCTGCCTGGGAGATGCAAGGCTTGGAGCAGAGCTGCTCTTGGAAAATGAAGCATTTGTGCTCAGTTGAGCTTCCCGGAAGGAGGACTTGGCCTGAGTGTGTTGTTTGGGCCATTACAGTGCTGTCAATCAGCAATTCTTGGTTTCATGCCTTGTTCTGTATGAGATATATTTTGTATGATCTTTGGCAAGTCACTTCTGTGTCTCTGTTCCTCCCTGTGGAGGAACAGACATAAAACCTTATCTGCAGCAAAGAACTCAGGTCACTTTGAGCTAAAAGTGTTACTGCAGGACTTTCCCCCACCGTTAACCACTTGTTCTACTGCACCGCTGGCCTCACCAGTGTGATGTGTTGCCATTTCTGATGGATTACAGCAGTTCTCCCATTAGCATGAGCCAGACCTCATGGTCTCAAACCCGGTGGTTCATAGTTTAATGCTGAGCTGTGTTGTAATGTTTTTTCCTCTCTTTTAATTTCTGCAAACATACCAATTGTCTTAGGAACCAAAAGAATCTGCCATTGTAAAGCACATGTATTTCCTGCCCCTGCCTCATTCGACTAACCTAAAATGCAGTTCACTCCTTCGTATTCCTGCAGACCAGGGTAATGTGACATGTTGAGAGAGCCAGAACATCTGTATTGGGGACTGTGAGGAAATGTGCATTTTTACTGCGCACTCAGGAAAGAAATCTCATTAGATTCATGTGATCTCAAACCAATTATATTCCCTGTGCAAAATCCAGGCCTCAAGCAGTGCAGCCTTTATCTTTAAGGCAATGGAAATAAAGCAGCAGCATCTGTAATGTCCTTAATGGATGAATTAGGAAGTATATGCATGGGCATAATCCTAGAGACTACTGTAAGCATAAGTGATAGTAGAAGGAGGGTAAAAGAGTGTGTCAAAGACTTCAGCTTTATTAAAGGAGCCATTTATGCGTATGCATGAACTTGGAGTGCCAGTATCCAAATATTGTGATTGCACCAGTCACTCTGAGTGGTGTCCATCTGCTAGGTAAAGAACAGTGGGATAGTCATGTTAACAATTCAGACTGTGTGAGCATTCAGCTGGCCCTCACGTGCCAGCCTGGACTTACTTTCGCTGTATGTTACTCATCATCTCTGGATGAGACTTGCCTCGGAGGCTGCAGGACCCTGTGGTGACTTCATGTGGAAGGGCAGGTTAGAAACTCTCCCCAGAGGTCTGACCCAAAGCTTCCCACTGAACTCAGACAATTCCCAGTAATGCATTTCCCAGCCAGGGCCAGGCACTGTGCATTAATGCATCTTCCCAGCTGCACTGCTGCCAGTGGCTCTTGGGCCATCTCAGCACATCAAAGCACGTGGTGCCAGCCCAGGGAGGTCAGAGCGGTGTTTGCAGCCTGTTGCAGTGGAGCTCCCAGTGCTACAGGACTTCACTGAACCACACACTGGTGATCCTTACCATGGTCTTTCCAACTCAAACAATGGTTGGAGATGGACTATGAGAATGGTAACGTGCATCATGACGGTACCTTCTGCACCGCTGTGTCAGTGGTGACTGTTTTCTGCTGTGCTGAGCAGTTTGCAACCCTGACAGATCTCTGAGCAATTCAGCACATAGTACTTCTGAGCTGTGTGCTTTTGGGGTTTGGTTTTGTTTCCAGTCCTAGGAGCAATTCCTTTGGCTCCATGGGATGTGCCATGGGTAAAATCTACAGTGATTTCAGTGCTACCTGGGGTGACAAAGCAGGGGTGACTTCAGTTGCTCAAGCTGAGCCCTCTTGCCTCTGATTATGAACTACCTTAGATCGGTGCTCAGTCCACATGTGAACAGTGTAGGCTATGTTTGCAGGCACAGGCAGTCATTAGAAGTTAAAAGAAATGCCCGTGGCAGGGGGTTGGAACTGGATGACCTTAAGGTCCTTTCCAATCCAAACCATTCTGTGATTCTATGATAAATTCAAATAAAGGCGTAGAAACTTACAGGATCCTCAATTACGCCTCCTTGCACCACTGTTCAGGAGCAGCAGCAGCACAGTGGGTTAGATTTATTTACACTGATTTGTAATGATGTGTTACATTTCTGCTGTTCTGAAAAGGGTGTAAAACCGCGTCATTCTCAGATTATAAGAAACCTTCATTGTTTTTGTTATGGGCATGATTTTGTGTTGAGGGATGGTGTCCATCTGCTGCTCAGCTATATCCACCCCCATCCCTCCCACCCCACAAGGTAGGGTTTCTAAGTGGAGGAGCTGGAGCAGATCTGGAGGCTCCTGATGCTGTTCCCCTGGAGAAGCTGCACTGCAGTTTCCTCATCTATCAGCATTATGAACTCTGTTGTAAGTGCAGAGCCAGCTCCATCTAAAGCTGGGGGCTGATGTTAGTGCTTTCATTAATACCTAAGAGTACGTTTCAGAATATGCTTGAGACATGATCTGTCTTTCAATGTGTAAGCTCTATCTTAAAATTACAGCTAAACCTTTGCAGTTCAGTGTTGAGGTGAAGGTTTAATTATCTAGGAAGAAAGAAAGAAATAAATCTGAAGCATACAGCACTGAACAGTGGGGTTTATCTCGATGGATTTGTTTGTAACCTCCTTGTGGAACTTAACAGAAAATTAAATCTCTGCCACTGAATTCTTAAAGGCATTAGAAAACACTGTGGAGAAGATCTTACCTTCCATCAAATTCCACTCCAGTGACTTTTAAAGAATGCAGCTGTTTCACTCCTTTTGAATCCTGTCAGACTTTTCCATAGGGGATATTTCTGGTTTTGCAAACAGTTTCCCATCAACTCAGTGAGGAGGGGAAAAGAACTAAGAAAGGCATTTTGTCTTGGGGAAAGTCTTGTGTGCTCAGCTGGAGCCCTTTCCTGCAAAGCTGCTCTCCCAAGGCTCAGGGAACTGCTGGAAGTTCCCATGGCCGCTCCTTTACTCTGTGCACTGGGGGCTCGGGATGTGTTCCCTGGGTGAGGATAACACAGTTATGTTGTGCTACATGTGCAGGAGAGATGCAGATAGATTTCCAGTGCTAGAGCCCCCAAGGACATCATCCAGAAAACCTCCCCCCATGCCCCCAAATCACCATGTTCCAAAAAGCAAAAATATAAGAAATATTGCAAGGAATATGTTTAGCTTTTTTCTTCTGGCTGACACTGTCTTTCCAGCCAGGGAAGCCCCTCTGATTCAGTTTCAATGGCCCCATTGTGGGCAATGAATAGATCTCTCTCCTCCCCCTGTGAGCACTACACCTATCCTGGCAAGGAGGCTTTCCTACAAGAAGTTGGCCTTTCTGGCTGAAGTTTTGCCAAATTTGGTCCTAGCCCCAAAGGTTGTTACTTAAAGATCTAGTCCACATCTGACCAAGTGACTTGAGTGAGGAAGAAAGGCTAATGCATGGGAAGGTTTGCAGCTGGGCCCATCAAGGAGCTGGCCGAGCTCAAGTACCCCTCCCAGCCCCAAGTCCAGCCAGATTGAGAGAGTTAGTGGGATGTTTTACCTTTCCCTTACCTCTACCCAGGTGACTTGGATTTTGACTCCACCAAAGGCTCACAACATATTGTGTGAATTTGGCAGCTCATGGTCTTCAGCTGTGGGAGGATGGAAATGAGCTACAGTGACAAAGGTATGAGGAGTATCATAGATTCCCAGACAGATTTATGTTGGAAGGGACCTTAAATCTCCTCCAGCTCCAACCCCTGCCACGGGCAGGGACACCTTCCACTAGAGCAGGTTGCTCCAAGCCCCTGTGTCCAACCTGCCCTTGAACACTGCCAGGGATGGGGCAGCCACAGCTTCTCTGGGCACCCTGTGCCAGCGCCTCAGCACCCTCACAGGGAAGAGCTTCTGCCTCAGAGCTCATCTCAGTCTAGTTTGAGAACAAGGTATTTCCTTGTGCTTTTCCAAAGTAGCTGTGCAGGGTGCTGACTTTGAAGTTAAAATGAAAGACATGTTTTGGTATGTGTTGGGTTTTTTTTCCCTTCTTTAAAAACACCCGTACATATGGAGGGGAAGGAGTGAGAGAGAAGGGAGAGCTTTTGGCTGGTGGCTTTGGGCAAACAGAAGATTGACCCAGCAGCACTGCTTGCAGGTCAAGAAAATTAATAATGGAGCCGAAACAAACTTATTAAAACAAAAGCCAATGCGCGGGAGAATCATGTTTCCAGAGGGTTCTGCTTCTCCTGGGTGTGGTGGTCTCTCTTGGCCGCTGTTGGGCTGAGCTCACCGAAGGGCGGTCACCACGTACCCCGCTTGGTTCTCAGCACGCAGGGTGGGGTGTCTTATTTAACCAGATATCTTAGAGCCCCGGAGGACTCCAGGCTGCCCTTTATCTTTCTGGTCGTCAGCACTAGTACAGTATTGCTTTCTTTTACCGGGGATCTTTTTACTTAGGAATGCTAACCAGAAATGCATGCTTTCCAGTGCCTCTCTCATAAACACCACTGGGCTTGCAGGCAAGGTAATGGCAAACAGGAGCTTGTGGGAATGGGGAGCCCTTGCCTGCAGTGCCCTGGTGCAAGCATGGCTGGGCTTTAACCTCTGGGCTGGGGAGCAGATTCTTGCATCACATGGATGCTGGAAACAAGAGCTCTTACTGTTGCTGAGCTCCTTGAGGGAATGCTATAGTGGTATTTTCTTCCCAGTGTTTCTCATGCTGCCCGAGATTTGCTCTCATTTTATTTCTGTCCCATGGCAGGAGTGCTCAAAGCTTAGGCCTGGAAAGGTGAGTGTTTAATTAAATATTGGACCAGCACTTGATGTGAGCAGTCGTGCTCTGTCCTGGAGCTGTGCAGGTATCTCTTGTCTCCCAAAGGACCCACTTCCCAATGACAGCCAAGCCCCAGCATGGTGCTCAGCTGCTGGTGCTCTTCACTGCAGCAGGAACAGATTGTGCAGCCTGGGTGCCACACTCTACCAGCAGCTCCATGAGGATACAGTGTGCTGCCTCCTCACGTGCCCAAGGAACGTGCTCCAAGGCCTTGGAGTTTTCATTTGGTTTCGTGAGAAAATGGTGCTTAGGTAAAAAAAGGAAAAGCTTTTGACCCAGTTGCCTGATTCCAGACCTGTTTGACACATGGGTCAGTATGCCATAGAGATTAGGCTTTTCTAAATCTCCTAAAACCAAGTAGCAGGGTGGTGGTGAGGGACTCAAGCAGGTCACTATGGGGAGAAGGTTGTAGTGTGAATCTCAAACTCAGATAGTTGCTTTCAGAAAACCCACAGGCAAAAGCTGCAGAAAACTGAGGTTTTCCTCAATTTAACTGTTCACAGGTCTGCTTTTTCTCTTGTACATGTGCCTGCAAACAAGACCTACATCTATCTTTCGCTCTCTGCCTTTCACACTTTTTCACCTTGTGTTGAAAACGGAATGTGTTGCAGGCAAGATCCTCACCTTTCAAAAGGACTGACCTGTGGGTAAGAACATGACAGCAAGAGAAGCTGGGAATAGTTGAAGGAAAACCTTAGGTCAAGTCTAAATATCAGCATAGATGTGCTGTCCATAGCCAGGTGGGGAGCAGGAGTCATGTTGAGGCATATTTGGGACTCAGTGATCTCTGAGCTATTTAGTACCTTGTGAGGAGGCACAGAAAGAGCATTAACAATGAATGTGCTGCCATTCGGGGCATCTTGAGTCATAGTGGTTTAAAAAATGAATTATCATATAAATAGCTGCTCAGGAATCTCAGCCCGAAGACCACAGAATCTCACCCGTGCAGAGCTCTTTTGGCTTATGTAGCACCATGTCTACTTGTGGAACATTTTGGCCACATGTTGTAAAACCGCTTCCTATTTAAACAAAAAAATACCACAGGAGAAGAATGAAGTCTATTGTCAGTGACAACTGCTGGTGGTTTCCTGGTGCCTCTCATTCCAAGAGGCTGAGCATATCCTAACTGGATTTTGCATCGTGTCTTCGCTGAACCCACCCCAAGAGGCTGCTGCCTTGGGGGGACCAGCACCCTGACTACCCAGAGGCATGTGGTGAGCAGGAGCAGCACAGCTTTGGTTTAACACACTTTCTGGGTAGTTTTTGTTGAAGACTGATGGGTTTTGAAAAGCCAGAGGTGGGGAACAAGCAAATGGTTGTGCTCCTGTAGTTGAAAAATACCACTGGGATTTTCTTTTGCAAGCCACCCCCTCATGAAAGGCATCCTGTTCTGCTGTCCTGAAGCAAAGCTTGGACATGACTTGTGTGAATCTGTCGACTTCGTAACATGAAAATGTGCCAAGGCCTTTGTTATAGGCCTATTGCCCTCTCCCAGTGCTATGATGGGTAACAACAACATTTTCACTGACTAATGGGAGCAGGATCAGATACCAAGAGTGAAAATCCTCTCGAGAAAATAGTTGTGAGTGAACTGCAGCCAGCCAGCTCGAACATGATCCGTCCTCGCGTTTTCCCACTACGCTGGTTCTGGCTAATAAACGGCTGATTTGTTTGGGTTTGTTTGCTTTATTTGTTTATTTGTGACTTCCCTTTAGGAAAAAGCAACGCCTGGGAAGTACAGCAGTGCCACCAGAGCCTGTGGGACATGGAAATAACCCTTTCAGCAGGTTTGTTCCCAGGCGTTCAGCAAAGGTTTGCACAAATGTGTGAATGATGTCTGTATCACAAAGACATTTTCCCAGCGTGGCTGAGCTGTGATATGAAACAAGCTGATTGTCTCAGGAGAGGGGAGTAAATCCTTGGAAGTGTTATTTTCCTAATGTTTTATTTGAAAAGTACTAGAGTGACCTTTTCTTGATGTTGCTTTTTCTTTCTTTCTCTTTTTTTTCTTTGTAAAAACCCTCGCAGGGTTGTGATTAGCAAGATAATGAATCCCATCTGCTTCTAATCAATTCCTTCCTTTTCTTCCAAACCCTCCTAACTTCTAATATTAATGGAAACAGATTTGAATACTGGAAGGGGCTGCTCTGGAGCACGCTTGGGTATTTACTAGGTGCAAAGTGAAATTGCACAGGTTTATTTCATGGGGTAGGGCATTTGACAGGTGCAATTTTTCTTCTAGATGTGTTGCATGCCTGTTTTATAAACCCAAATGCAGACTGACACATGAGATTATAATTCTGCATGGAAATGTTAAGAAGAGGAGGTGATCTCTCGCATGAGAGCTGCTGCCCAAGCCCTTCCAAAAGGGCTGGCTCTTATCTACTGCTGCAGTGATACACCTGGGGGAAAACATGGTTTACAGGTAAAGCAAGGAAAGCAAAGGATGCTTTTAAGGAGCAAAGTGATGCCCACAGTAGTTTCAGTGTAACCCCTCAGTTTGTTTTGCTAACTATCCAAATGGGAGTTACCAATACAGCTTTCTCTGTGCCTATGCATGCAGATTTGCATTGTATTAGTTTATCTTGGAAGCTGAAAAAATTTGAATTCATCTCCTGTCAGGCCTTTCTTCAGATCAAACCATATTTTTTTTTTTTCTCCTGGACAGGACTTGGTTTGATTTGTGCTTTTCTTTTAGCTTGGAATCAATCATCTTGCTCTGATTTGAATGACCATTTTACCCCTCTAAAGGTTCACAGTAACGGGCATTACTGGGATGTTTTCTTGATTGGGTTCAAGGCATTGTGTGTTCCCATCTGTCCTGGCTGATTACGAACCTGCTCTGCCAGCTAATGTTGGCTGGGAAAGCTTTTCTTTCATGCATTGCTCCAAACTGGGCCCTGAGAACAGAAATCACTGTTTCTACCACAACCAAGTCCAAACCCATTGTGATTGTGCTGAGGAGGTCCTGGCTGGGGTGCTCGTGGATGGTGGTGTTCTGTGCCTGCTCATGCAGTGGGTGACAGTGCAAACACTCAGTGAGGCCATGGGTGCTCTGTCCCAGAGAGCTTAAACTCTAGAAACACAAGAGGAGCTGAGAAAGAGCTGAATGAGAATCCCCAAGGGCTTGGGATCGGTGGTGTAACCAGAAGCGATGCTGAATGAAGACTCTGGGTTACCTTCAAAGACCTGCATGGGCCAGCATAGGCACAGGGCTGCTTAGGTGATCAGCTCAGACCAAACCTATAAATGTTGTTTGCCCATATGGTTCCTACAGGGAAGTTGTACCCCCATGATGTGAGTTGTTTCTGTTGATATTCTCTTCTGTTTGGAAATGTTTTTCACATTTTCACTGAAGGCCTGGATATTCATTGTGCTCCATGCAATACTTACATTGTGGGCTGCGGATGAGCATATGCTTTTGAGCCTAGTCAGTCATATCCCCTCCAATAGCCCTAATCAGTGACTTGTGGCCCCTAGATATTTCCAAGGGAATGGGCTTCTTTCCATTGCACAAAGCTTTCTGGGTGTTGTTGCCGCTGCCGAGGGGTCCTGCGTGCTCATGCGACTGTTTGAATTAAACCAGGACTTCTGTCATGAGAGAACAAGATGTGTACAGATCCTTTGTCCTCAGTCTTTTGGGCTGACATGTCTGAAGTTGCATGAGAGACATGCATGGAACACCGCTGATTAGCTCCCGCAGCTGTGAGGGAGTTGTGCTACTGAACAATGTGCTCCTGTCCCCTTTCTTTACAGAGCAATGCTGGCTTAACATCTTAGACTTCCCCAGGACGTGGAGCCTGAAGTGAAGAACGTGGACTGGGATGGAGCCATCTGGGGCAGGGGTGCAGATATTACTACAGGTGCTTAACTGTGCTTCTCCAAAGGGAGTAGGAACTTTAACACGTGCTTTGTCATACTTTGGAGAACCCTTTTGACCAGGGTGACTGCATGAACCAAACCCTCCTCTTGGACTCATTGCTGAAATTCCAGGGAGGATAGAATAGCAAATGTGTATGGAGTAACAGTTGATCCTGTTTGCCTCCAACAACATGCATGTGTTTTTCCTTCTCCGAGGGACCTCCGAGAGGCTCCAGTTGCAGTTTGGAGAGGGCGCTTTTGGGATGCCTCAGGAAAATGCCACCTTCTTGGCTTGGTGCTAATGATATGCATATGAAAGCACTGCGTGGTGAGGATGAGGCCATAAGCAGCAGGAGCTCCACATCCGATCACTGCACAGAGGATGCCCCTGTGTTTCCCGTTGGCACCCAGGCGCTGCCAGCCAGCCTGCAGTCGTGTGAAGGTCAGGAGGAAATAATAGCTCTTTTTTGTAAGGCCAATTAAATGAAAGCAAGGGGTGGGGAGGTGAAGGGAACAAAACCCATTGTGGTTTGCCAAAAAGCCTACATCTGACACCTCCAGATTGCTCACAGGGGCAGGCAGAGGCGGCAGTGGCTAATGAAAAGACCCCTTACTCTGAGCTTAGACTTAGAGCCTCCCTCGCTGCCCTGCTCCTCTGCAGCTCCAGTCAAGGTGGGTGTGGACCTTGGACCTTTCCCAGAGTCAGTGTTTCTGGCCCCGCTGAGGCTGTCCTGGCTCACCGCGATGTCACCGTGAGGGAATGCGTTTCCCTGCACTGGGACATCGCTGGCCAACACCAGATACCCTTCCTTCCTGCCTGCTCCCATGGTGGGGATTATTGCTTTTGGCTTCTCCCGGCTTTGAAAGGCATCCAAAGAGCTGAGCTCTCACAAGCTGGGAGCAGAGACAGAAAAGCCTCTCTCTGCCTCACCTGGTTGTGGTTATTCAGCTCCCTCCCTTCACGCTTCGGCACAATAATGGCCTGAAAGTAAAACAAGAGGCAAAGTTCTCCCCCTGGCTCAAAGCGCTGAATGAAACCCAGCCAGCGCGGCCTATTGAGACAGCATCGAGACAAATGTCAACTTTAACACAAAGAGGCTTAAATGACTGACACAGAAAGGAATAATCTCAGATCTGTTTTCCAGGCTGCTCCCCAGCACAGTTGTGCTGCAGACGGAGACAATTTTCAGTTCCCCAGGGAGATTGTATAGCCAAAAAAAGATACTTGGTGGTGATATGCTATAAGACTAGGTCATGAGAATGGATGTTTGGAATAATGACAGAATTCATTATAGACAAACTAAATTAAGAGAGTGTCTTGAGAAACATATGGGGAGGAAATTGCCACTGAAGCCCTGCAAAGTGTAGCTTTATTTCTCATTGTGCTGGGCTCTCCCAAGGCCTCCATGAAACAGGACAGGGGGTTATAGGAGTCATTTTGAGGCAACTCTCTGAATCGGTTGCCTTTTTGTTTGCAGAGAGGGGAGGCTGTTTGGTTATTTGCCTCTGAATCTTCTGAAAAAGTAATTAAGGCTCATAAATAAAGGGAATGACATGAGAATATAGCCACCTTCTGCCCAGAAGTGAGAAGTAAATAATGTTGTAGTTGGTATCTTCTTTACCTTGCTCAGAACTTAGCAGTGAAACAGGTTGGAATGTGTGTGCTGCACTTATCCATGCCAAGCACCAAGAGCATCCCTGCCTGCCCTTACTTACTCATATTCCTCAGGAGAAGAGGCTGCAGGGCTGCAGCAAGTTTTTAAACTCATGAAACAGCTGGAGTGTGAGGAGAAGTTCTGTAGAAGCAGTTGGGGGTGTTTGAGCAACCTTCTCTAATGGAAGGTGTCCCTTCCTATGGCAGGGGTTTGGAACTGGATGAACTTTAAGGTCCCTTCCAACCTAAACCTGTCTGGGATTCGTTCTATGAGAGGGTAACATTTAGGAGAAAAAAAGAGCTGGAGAAACCAAAGATGAACAACTGAATAAAGTGGAAATTAGGGAAATGAATATTTATATTCATATTTATTTGTACACAATATATAGGTAGCACCTATACGTACTAAGAAGAAATTAAACCATGTCACAAACCTAGAGTGGTGTTTGCCCAGAGCATTGTGCAGGAAAGGTGGAAGGATGCTTTGTGCAGCCAGCACCAGCTAGACTGGCATCCTTCCTGTGCTTACCTACCAGCAAATGTGCTCCCAGATTCAATTAGTGAAGATCTGTAGGACTGAGATTCAATTAATGTGGAGCCTTATGGAAATAGTCCTTTTTTCCAAAGAAAGCTGCTTTCATTCTTTGTCTCCCCAGGATCTGTAAATGAAGGTGACAGGGAGGCATGACATATTCTGAAAGATATTTAGCTTAATATTTCAGGAGGTTCCAGCAGTGGGACATGGCAAAGTGTTTAAGAACAAGCTAAGAAGCAACCTCAAAAAGGGGCTTAGTGCGGGTCTACTGCAGTAGCCTCCCTGGGCCTGGAAGAGAAGTTCATAGCTCATAAAAGTACTATTGGGTTTTTGTGTTTTGCTTTATTTTTGATCCAAAAATTTAGAGTTGAAAGGGTTTGGTGCTTGGTCCATTGGGAATTAGAGTTGTATCTATATTGGACTTGATCTTAAAAGGTCTTTTCCAACTTAGCTGATTCTATGATCTTATATATGTATGTGTGTATATATCTCCTTTTTGTGAAGCATTGGCACTTCAGCTGCCACTGAGTCCAAGACCTCTGGGGAAGGCTCTGCCTTCTCCTGGGTGGTTTGGGAGGCAGGGAGGGAGACAATGGGCTAACCCCAGGTTTTCTGCCTGTGCTTAAAAGGATTTGCCCCTGCGGCTAGCTCTGATGCAGTGTGGAAAAGGGAAGGGACGGGGAAGCTCAGAGGAGCTGACAGAGGCAGAAAAAGAGTGTGAAATTCTCACTATCTGGTGTGTCTCCTTTGATGTGTCACGCAGAGATTGTGCAGGCGCTCAGACGGGAAGGGGTTAACGCGTTTCTCAGTAACCATTGAAATGGGGGCTGTTATGGTCTATTTAGGCAATGATCTGTTACAATATCAATGGCATTTTTGATGGCAGTGTCTCCTATTCTTCTATTGAAACCACAATAGCTTTGGAAGTTCACGGCCATGGCAGTCTCAGGGACAGATTTCTGTTCATTTTTCTTTGTTGTGAAGATTTTTTCTTTCTTTTTTTTAAAGTAAATTAACTCACACAAATGCGAAAGAAGCATCAAGTGTGTGACCTTTAGACAAAAAGCTTCTGATTTGTCATTCTCTCTCCTTCACTTATGCCGCTGCTCTCAGCAATGCCCTGATACAATATGTAGCCCAGCTTGGGCTACCTGGCCACAAATAGCTGGGCAAGGCTGGAGTGACAACGTGAAATCTCCATTTCTATGCTGTTGTCAGCTTCTAACACTTAAGGGAAAAAAGTCAAAGTTGGGGAGAGGTTTTAGCTGTCTGCCTCCCATGCATTTAGATAGAAAGGGAGCCTCCAGCCTTGGCCCCTCTCTGCTTCTTTAGAAAACAGGGGCTAATGCAGTCCCCAGGACTGTCTGGAGAGGTTACTCGCCCAGCCTTCACTTTGATGATTGATGACAGGGGAGAAACTAATGATATTTTATTCACCTGTCAAAAGAATTACTTGCCCTGAGCAAGGCCAGGCCAGCAGGGCTGGATCTGAACACTGCTCTTGTTACAACAATGCAGTTATCCCTTTTTCCCTAAAATATCACCTCAAAGGCAGAAGTGCCAAACTCATAGCTCTGAGATGCTGCTGAGGGGAATCTCTCTCACCTACAAAGTGCCTTGGACTTTGTTTTGGGAGCACGAAATAGACATTGCAAGTGCATTCTCTGCCCCTTGCTGCATATGGGCAAGCAACAGTCACCAGTGGGTGTTTCGAAGTATCTTCCCAAAGAAGGGAAAGCATCTTCAGATGAAGAGAGCCCCCAGTAACCATATTAGTTGTGCCTTAAATGTTGGGATTTGGAATCTCCACCACAGACAACTTTCTTGTGTTTTATCTCACTTGGGTGATTTATTTTGACTGTGTGCGTTTCTTATTTCTTGATTCCATGTTATTACCATCATCACTTTCTTGTCAAGGAGCGAACTAAATGCTACCTTCTAGTGCAGTTGTCTGTTATAGATGACTCTTCCTGGATCTGATAAAAATGCATGTAATTGTTAACAAAACCATTAGTTACTCAGCTTTTTCTTAGGTTGTGAAGCTGTGTCCATCTGCACCAGCAAAAACACCCCTTCTGAGTCTTTCTTATGGTTCAAATTGAGTAAAATATGTTGCAAATGACTCCAGCGTAGTCAGGGTCATGGAAGCCATGGGGATCACCCCGCACCTTTGGTGTTGTTTCCCATTAGAAATGGCAACAGCACGAGGTCACTCTGCTTAGGGTCCTGTTTCATTTGCTAGGGTTGGACTCATGGCAGAATGCTCCCAGTTGTCTCCTGGCACGTGTTCCTGAGCTTTTCATCATCCACAGGGTTGGCAAAATGTTTCCTCAAGGAGACAATTGAGAAAGCAGATGAAAAGGGATCTAAATGCCTAGGCAGGCTCAAGCTTTGAAAAGTCGGATTCCCGCAGCACAGCTTAAAGTGCAGACATCTGAAAAGCAAACATTTCCTCTGAATGCCAGCACAGGTAGAGCTGTTCAAATTATCTCAGCAGCCGAACTAATTTGAGGTACCATTAAAATTCGTAACAGAGAAATCCACAGCACAAAAACTGGCTTCTTTTGACCTATTTATATTAGATGTTAGTAGAAAAATGCTTCACTATGATTATGGTGAACACTGGAAAATGTTGCCCAGAGAAGCTGTGGCTGCCCCATCCCAGACAATGTTCAAGGCCAGGCTGGACACAGGGGCTTGAAGCAACCTGCTCTAGTGGAAGGTGTCCCTGCCCATGACAGGGATTGGGACTGGATGTGCTTTAAGGTCCCTTCCAACACAAACCAGTCTGTGGTGCTATGATTGAGTACATGGTTCTGTTTCTGAGCTTGCTGTGTCAGGGTGCTGCTGTGGTCCTTGTGGGCAAGACAGGGGGCCCCAGTATATGCTGACAGCAGGATCTAGAGGTCTAAGAGCACCTCTGTGCATAGGCTGGTGGAGCTTCTCCTCCACTGCCAAGGATGAAGTTTTAAGCTATACAGCACAACACAGAGCTGCAACATGATCCCAATGTGATGAGGTCTACAAATGAGGAGGAAATGGAGTTAAGGTGTCTCTTACTTGCTGGAAATGAGAGCAAAAGGCAATATGTATCTCAGGAGCCACTGCTGGGGCTCCAGTGTGTGCCAGGTCAGTGTGCAAGGGATGTCGGTGAACAGTGGTGCTTATTGGATGCAGGAAAGCCCTTTGGGTGACTTTGCAAGACAACTTCTGCAGGAACTGTGATTAGAGCAAGAGGTGAAATTGAGGTTTTAATATTACCATTCTTTTTTTTAGCATGGCTGACTTCTTTTACCTTTTTTTTTCTTTAAATGAGATAATGTGACTGCCACTTCAAGTTCAGGCTCTGGTTACTAGGCCTTACCTCTATTTCACACCAAGAAACTTGTCTTGACATTAATCAATGCAGGTTAGAAAAGAAAAAAGAACAACTTAAAGCATTGGCAATGTGAAAGCTCCAGTATGCTGTAATTTGTAATTTCAGCCCCTTTTCTTCCTCCTCCATGGAGAATACAAAAAAATAAATGTTCTTTTTTGATATCTTCAGTGCAATTATGGAGATAGGAATGAAACTTATGGAAATGAATGTTGCTGTGTCTTAGGGATGCCAGGCTTCGAGCATGGAAAGCGTGCAAGCTCCCTCTCCTGAAAATCTCACTTGCCTTCTTAAAATAGTGCCCTGGTGTGATAATTACTGTGAGGCTGTTCTTGCCCCCTGTAAAAACCACAATGTCGTGATTTATTTTCACAAGTTCCCTAGGAAATGTTGAGGTTTCAGCAGAAACTTAAATCCCAACTGTTTTGCTTCAGAAGAGCAGCCACAACACTGCAGGCGAGTGGGAACTTGGATGTGTCCTCATGCTGGGAACTCCCCTGAAATGTGGGAATAGGTACGAGATACTGCTGGAATGAGTCCAGAGGAGGCCCCGGAGCTGCTGCGAGGGCTGGAGCAGCTCTGCTCTGGAGCCAGGCTGAGAGCGCTGGGCTGGGGCAGCTGGAGAAGAGAAGGCTCCTCAAGGGGACACCTTAGAGCAGCTCCAGTGCCTAAAGGGGCTCCAGGAAACCTGGAGAGGGGCTTTGGACAAGGACCTGTAGGGACAGGACAAGGGCAATGGCTTTAACCTGCCAGAGGGGATTCTGAGACTAGACATTAGGAAGAAGTTCTTTACTAGGCGGGTGGTGTGCTGGTGGACACCAACCACCTTCTTCGGAATGAAAAACACCATAAGATAGATATTGTCTTCATAATGGCCTTGATGGTTTTAATGCTTTTTCGGATGAGATGGGATTTTGTAATGTTCAATGTTCTTCATAGTCTGTGGTAAATGTGTTGGGTGAAAACTGAATTATTGAGCAATTAACCTGCCCCACACCTCTGGGAAGAGGCAGTGAAATACCAGATTGATTTGTTGCGGGTTTGCTGGTGCATTTCCCTGAGCTATTACTCCACATTGCCACTAAGTGGCAGTCAAGTAAAAAATATAGTAAACTGAAACTTGCCTGAGTAAGTATTTCATCGGATGTCAATGCAAGGCACAGAAGCCAAGAGAGAATTCCTGAGCCCTTGTTCCTGAGCTCAGCAGTGCTCTGCTGTTTACCCGGAGAAGTTAAACCTTGGGAAGTGATGGCAATAGCAGAGATTGTAGGAATACATAAAGGTTCTTCTTAGAAGCTGAGCGTGCAGATGGGTGCATTGGGGGCCAGATGAACAGTTCAGCCCACTTCTGCCTCCTGCTTCGGACAGTGTGCTCTTCAACATTTACAGGAACCAGCCAAAAGAGATTTGGGACATCACAAAATGCCAGATTGGTTTGGGTTGGAAGGGACCTTAAAGCTCTTCCATTCCCAACCCCCTGCCACGGACAGGGACACCTTCCACTAGAGCAGGTTGCTCCAAGCCCCTGTGTCCAACCTGGCCTTGAACAGTGCCAGGGATGGGGCAGCCACAGCTTCTCTGGGCACCCTGTGCCAGCACCTCAGCACCCTCCCAGGGAAGAGCTTCTGCCCCAGAGCTCACCTCAATCTCCCCTCCAGCAGGTTCAAGCCATTCCCCCTTGGCATAAATGTGTGCATGGCTGGTGTAAAGCAAGGAATCAGGCTGGTTGTGTTCCCTCCCCACAGCACCAACAAACGAGGCTATCCACAAGCAAAATGAAGATTCTCATGTAGCGAGCCCCTGGGTGAGCTTTGCCTCTGATGCATTATTAACCAGTTTAATTTTGAAGCATTTGAAGGATTCTCAGGTAGAACCTCCCCAAAGCGAGGCAGAACTGGGTCACACACACAGTGTGTTGCCCTTCATTAGCAACCATGTAGATTTCCTTAACCTCTTGTGGAATTCAGGACCTTCCCATCCATCCCTCCGCCCTGCTCTGCAGACGAAGCAGAGATGACCTCTTCAGGGAGAAACCATAATTGGAAGTGTCAGTTATCTGGAACTTTTATCTGAAAAGGCAGGATCCTGGGCACTGTTCCAAGGTCCCCATGTTTCCAATATTTTAAAGGATTTGAAGCAAGTAGCATGCATGGCATAAATTTTAATGTTCAAAGCACTCCGGAGAGAACTTCTTTTTTCCAAGCGTAAAGCAAATAGTAGAAAGGGAAGATAACTGTCACAAAGTCATCTAAAAGTGCCGGAGGGGGGTCTGCCTCAGCCACTAGCAAATTCTGCTGGTGTGGACCTGCTGAATTCCAAGCAAACCAGCCCAAATTCAGTGTTGCAATCACTGGTTCTGTATATAGTTTCTCTGACCTGCACTTAAATTGTGCTTACAGATGCAGCATCAGTCTTGAAGACAAGGAGGCAGCCCCAGTGCATGGATTCTGGAGGCTTGCAGGAGATGCTGCAGTGGAGCTGAGAGCAGTGTGGATGGAAGATGGCTGGGATACAGCAGCGAGGCCTGTGGCGAGTCAGAGCAGTGAGCTCAAGGTGTGGGGTGGCTTGTGGGGTCCTCTTGGGCAGGATTTCCTGAGCATCCCCCCTTTGGATGTGATTTCCCCCTTCCCAAGAGCATCTTAGTGTGGAAAGTTGCCTGGGGAGGTGGCAGCACCAGCCACGCTCTGCCTTGCCCTGGCATCTGTGCTGATCTGGGGCTTGTTTTCCCTCTTCTTTACCCCGTGCAGGGCTGAGCTCATTCCTTCAGGTGCCTCACAACCTCTGCATGCCAGCACACACACAGTGCTCTGGTGGCAGGAGGCAACTCCCTGCTCTGCACTTGGTGGTGGAGCTTAAACAGTCTTTGCAGGGTCAATATTTGTTCAGCAGTCCTCTCACCTTCTTCCCCTTCTCGATGCGGCACTTGGTATCACTGGTGTAAGTTTTGCCCATGGCAGGGGGTTGGAACTGGGTGATCTCAAGGTCCTTTCCAACCAAAATCATTCTATGATTCTGTGATACTATGAAGTTACACATGGGGTCAGGGTTCTGCAAGGGTACTGCTCCTGTATGAGCTAATTACTACAGACAGCCAAAAAGGGTCCAGGCATTTCAAACTCTACCCAGGCGGCTGTTTTATCCAAAGGTCACACCAAGTGACCATGTTTTCAGCTTTAAGCCCACCCATTTCCAATACCACCACTATTTAATTTATGAAGGGAAGGGAGGAGAAATAATGTTACTTCTAAATGTGATGATTTTGGAAAGATTCAATAATGCAACACAAAAGCTGGGCTGAATGTGCAAGATGTGCCCAGGCCTGTGAGCCAGGCTCCCCGGAGGAGGTCGGGAAGCTGTGAGATTCCCAGTGTTGTTTTCTCCAGGGGATGAATGTTTCCAGCACAGACTTGTGCCGCATCCAGCCCGCCCGGGTGCAGCAGCAGTGCCTTGGCGCGGGTTTGGTGGGGACTGGGACAGGCTGCAGCTGGTCCAGGTGCCG
Source organism: Nestor notabilis (assembly GCF_000696875.1). Taxonomy (NCBI): domain Eukaryota; kingdom Metazoa; phylum Chordata; class Aves; order Psittaciformes; family Psittacidae; genus Nestor; species Nestor notabilis. The sequence goes on along the minus strand of NW_009909913.1, from coordinate 69,520 downwards.
CTGCTGGTACCTGCTCCTTGGGGGGATGATGCAGCATCCCGGGGCTGGCTCAGTGGAGGGTCCTGCTGTGGGACGTGGTTTGAAGTGCCCTGAGCCTCAAGATAAAGCCCCGGGCGGGCAGCCATGGGAGCATTATCTGCACTGTGCAGATGGGGTGCTGCAGCCTGGCTGGAGCCAAGAGCTGGATATGGCAGCAAAGGTGCTGGCAGGGGACTCCTCACTGCTGGGCAGCCCGTCCTGCTGAGATACCTTGTGCTGGAGCTGCTTTTCATCAGAACCTGGCATGTGTTTTCTTTCCAGAGAGGCAGGGCCAGTCCCGGGTGGTGCTTCTGAGCCCTTCTGCTTTCCTAAGAGCATCCTCCCTCACCTTGGGTCTGAGGTCGAGGGAGGGGATTCTCCCTCTCTTCTGTGCTTTGGGGAGACCCCCCCTGCAGCCCTGGTCCATCTCTGGGGAACAGCACAAGAGGGACGTGGAGCTGTTGGAGTGGGTCCAGAGGAGGCCCCGGAGCTGCTGCGAGGGCTGGAGCAGCTCTGCTCTGGAGCCAGGCTGAGAGAGCTGGGCTGGGGCAGCTGGAGAAGAGAAGGCTCCTCAAGGGGACACCTTAGAGCAGCTCCAGGGCCTAAAGGGGCTCCCGGAAAGCTGGAGAGCGGC
>NW_009909913.1:61627-68666 GCF_000696875.1 Nestor notabilis | reverse complement strand
CCTGCCCGTGGCAGGGGGTTGGGACTGGGGGAGCTTTAAGGTCCCTTCCAACACAAACCAGGCTGGGGGTCTGTGAGTTTGCACCAGCCTCTCCTGTTTCTGAGCAGAAACACTGTAGCAGGGATCAATCTTTTTATTTCTGCTTGCTTCTTTTCATGTGCAGATTTCGACATCGTGTTTCCTTTGTAGTTTATCTCAGACTCCCATCTGGATTCAATCAGATGCTGGGTACCACTCCCCAGCAGTGTCACAACAGACAGTGTTAGCTCTGCGGAGAGGACCTGCAGGCACCTGGGAGGTGCAGAAGTAGAGTTATCTGGGATGTGCTTTTGGAGTTGATGTCACCTCATTTTGACCAGTTGTGCACACAAGAATTACAGAGGAGAGTGGAGCTGTCCCAGAGTAGTTTGTGTCCAGCCTGTGACACCCCCTTAATCCCTGATTCCCTCCCAAATGTGCCCTGGGAGCCATCCCCCAGCTCTGCTTCTGCACCATCAGCTTCACTTTGATTTTTTTTATATGTTTATTTCATTGGAAATCAAATGCTGGGCAAATAGAATTTAGCCCATGTTTGAATTCCTTCTGCTTCCCACCCGGGGACTCCACCACCCATTACAAATGCAGATTATCAAATGCTTTTTCTTTAAACTAACACCGTGGTAGGCATTAGATACAGATGAGTGAAAAAACCTCTGTTCCAAGGGTGGCACAATATACTTCTGACTGTTTTAACCTTGTCAGTGAAGTACCAAAATGGATTGGCTGTTGGAAAGCCTACGGCACTGTTCTTTGTTGCTGAGCACAGAAGGGGAAATTACCTTCCACTCTTCAACGTGCAACTTCTGCCTTTTGCATGATGATGAATACAAATATTGCAAGATTTTCCTTTAAACTCAGAGGTATTAAGGACCCTTTTTACCAACAGAGAAAGAAACATCTACTTTAAATGTTTGATTACCCCATTATCTTCAAAGGGAGAGAGCTGTAGCTGGAAGTTAGGCTTGTCCTGAGATCCCTTGCTAAAACAGAGCCTGACAGCAGAAGAAATATGAGGAGCTCAAACTTGCCACTACTGGTGCTGAGACTTTGCTTCAAGCAGCTGGAAAAATGAATGCAAGAGGTGCTGGTGCTGAGGTTCCTTCCCAGACACCAGCTCAGGGATAATCACCATTAACAGAGAGTAAGTACCTGGAGTTACATCCTCATGGGAACAACTTGATGTGTTCTGCTGATCCCTTTGGGTCCGCACTGATATATATCCAAGAAGGTCTGGCCTTAAAGGCTTCTAATGGTCTTTCAGGAAAGTACCACCTCTTGGTTTTAATGTTTTGTATCCTGTGAAGCATCAGCTTGTCTTTGCACCTTCATATTTATTTTCAGTGCACATCTTGCAGCTAAATGGCACTAAATGTTATGCTGTTACTTCATGCAATCAAATTGATTTATATGGGGCTGCAGTGGTCTCATTAGGAGGAAGATTTGCTGCTTTGTTAGTATTCAGGGTTAACTTTTGTGCATGTGTATGTAAAAGATAATAATGAGGAAATGTTGATAGGGAGGAATGACTTCTATAAACAAAAACATACCAGAGAACTCTGGGGGATCATGTCAGTCGGCAGCAATAGCTGATCAATCACGGCAGGCAGAACATTCCCGTGCTGAAGATGATCCATGTTGCTCCAGTGGCACAACCTCTCACGCTGCACACATGCTCGGAGGTTTTCTGGTGCACTAAGACATGACAGGGATGAGGAATGGTGAGTATTCATCTGCATCTAATTGTGCTGACAGACAAGGCCAAGCAGCTCATGCCCAGCAAATGAGGTCTAAGCAAATATATCATAACGTATGCCTGGTCTTCAGCTGATTTCTTGCTCCTGTGAGGGTATGTAAATATGAGTGATTTGGGTACCACTGGAGTGCTAAGGACAGCTGTAACCCATCTGACATCTCGCCTTGCTCATGTGTCCCCAGGTTGCAGGAGAGGCAGCAGGGAGGTGCATGACACACTGTTGGTATCTACTGTGGGGAGCTATGACTATGATTTAAAGGAGAGAGTTACTTTGGAATTCACAGCTTCAGAATCAGTTCAACTAACAGAAGTTTACTTCCAGATGCTTTTAATGTGAAGGATGCTGTTGAACTGCTTGTGCTGATCCCATACAGCCTTTGTTTTTGCAAGTTTGATTTACAGATTTCCTTTCTCATTTAAAGCGGTGGTGGTATTAAGCCCCGGAATCCTTGATGGATTTCATATTGAATACTGTGAGTCTTGTAGTAATGCAGGCTAGCTGCAAATAAGGGAGGAAATCCATTAAGCATGTGGTGTGCCTCATAAATATTCCATAACACAAAAGTGTTAATGTAATGATAAGAAAAGAAAAAACAAAGGTGTAGGAGTCGGGAAATGTCAAGTGCTGGAAGCCCACTCTGAACATCTCTGGTTTCTGCATTACCAGCCCTGCAGATGATGAAGGCCACGCTGGGCTCCTCACTGTGAGTGGTGCAGGTTTATTTGGATTTTCTTTTTCTGATGAGACTTTAAAATGTCCTGCGAGTTTTTTGTAACCAGTCAAGTTGAGTGAAATAGTTAATCAAATGGAACACTGCAAACGGAGTGATTGCGGTGAATTCAGCAATGAATTCAGTGAAGCTGTGCCCACTTCTGGCCATGCATTTTTCCTGTGGTGTACAATCAGGTAATTGAAGCTCCTGTTTACTGGATATTAACCCAGAATAATAGAATCACAGCCTGGTTTGTGTTGGAAGGGACCTTAAAGCTCAACCAGTCCCAAACCTCTGCCACAGGCAGGGACATCTTCCACTAGAGCAGTTTGCTCCAAGCCCCTGTGTCCAACCTGGCCTTGAACACTTCCAGGGATGGGGCAGCCACAGCTTCTCTGGACAAGCTGTTCCCTCGTTGTCCTATCTTTATATGCCCTTGCAAAAAGACCCTCTCCAGCTTTCTTCTTAGCCCCTTTAGGTATTGGAAGCTGCTCTGAGGTCTCTGCAGGATGAGGCACCTTGCTCTGGAACCACACGGAGTATGTGGGAAGCTGTGGTGTAGCGCAGCAAAGTCTGTGCCTCCGAGTCTGTTTCATATGTTTGCACTGAGAACATTACAACGTATAGGTAATTATGAGAGTTACATTACAATCAACCCAATGCATCTGCCTCGGCGTCTACAAACGCTGAAGGGAGCGTGTGGAGCGTTCAGAGCGAATCCAAAGCAATGCAGCACATCACCGAGGTGTGGAAGCCCCTGTGCCAGCTACAGAGACAAATGTTCTGCCTGGATTGTGTAGATGCATTCATTTACTTGTGCAGCTTTGCACGGTGAGGTAAGGACAGAGCAAACCCAGAGCAGCAAAGGCACAGCCACAGAGAGAGCCCTGCGGGTACCCCCAGAGCCCTGCGGTACCCCCAGAGCCCTGCGGTACCCAGCACATCCATAGGGCACAGCCTGAAAACCTCCCCCATTACGAGTGCTTATATCCCTCATTGCCCAGCAGAAGTGATGCTGTGTTTGTTCCCCACTGTGTGCACTGGCTTGTTTTATTTCTGGGTGATGTGCAGTGCACAGTTTTCCAGGGTTTTTTCCTGTTGTGGGTTACTCAGTGAAGAGGCTGCCTCCTGTCACTCACCCCTCTCCCTCCTGCAAAGTCTTGCAACCTACACCATCTCCTTGCTGCTGTTACAACACTCCCTCACTGTTAGCAAAGCAAGGAAGGATTTGTGGTTATTCCCAAAATTCATAAGGATGGAGGGGGGTGAGGATGGCAACCAGCTCCCGCCTGTCAAGGTGTCTCTCAAGCTGGTGAGCACCACACGTGGGTATTTGGCCAGCCAGAGGGGCTGGTGGCACAGATGGAGTGGCTGGCTGGGACACTCTCAGTTTTGATCAGTTTACTTTCAACTCCCCAATCTGAGCAGCACAAGAAGTGGGTTCTGGGCTGGGGGGTGCATGTGTCACTCAAAACTTCCCCAGGTTTTCCAGCAGCAATGCTGTAAACCTCTATCTAGGGCCAGGTAGAGGTGTGGCAGCAGCACCTTGATGGGGATATGCTGCCAGCAATGCTCTGACCTGTCTGGCTGTCTCAGACCACAGCAGCAGAGCCCAGCACTGCAGCAGGATGGCACCACTCGCTGACGGGACTAGATGGTTTGTCCATCCCACCCGTGACTGTCTTGCTGGAAGCCCATTGCTGCCTGAACCCTGTGCCAGGGAGGCACGTTGGATACAGCTCACGTGAGAGCCCAGCCGGGCAGACAGCTTCCACCTTGCAGGGTGAAGGAGCAGCTCTGTTTATGCAGGTGATGGTACCTTTCCTGGTATCATCCTAATGCTAGCATCACAAAAGTGGTGTGTGCACTTAATACTGGTCAGGACTGAGCTGGGCACTGGCTGCTAAGCCCACATTAAGCATTTGCTGCTGCTGTTGCCAGTGCTGACTGTGCTGACATCCTCTGGTGACATGGTTATTCTGCTTGGGGATGCAGGACTCGGCCACCGGAGCAGGGAGCTTGGGCTGGGGGGCACCCCTGTTAGCACGGGCTGTATCTTCTCTCTGCTCTGCTCTTTGGTTTGTTTATGGGGAGCCTCTGCGGCACCTCGGGGCTGTCATGCTTTGGAGGATGAGTGCTGCTGCGTGGGAATGCCAGCAAGGCAGATCTGCCTCCGCACTGCAGGGCCAGGGCTCCCTGCAGGCAGCTGACAGCAGCAGCGCTGCGGGCAGGGAGCCGGGCTTTCACCTCGTCTCAGGGCTCCCAACTATTAACACAATGCACCCAGCTTATCTCGGTCGTGTTCAGGGCCTGTTCCAGATCATATCTCGAGACTGACTATCTAAAATCATCTAATGCATTTTGTTTTCCCATGTGAAAACTAGTGCTTCCACTGTTGCTCACTGTTTCCATCCTGAAGCAGCACTCAGCCTGACTGAAGCCTTTGAAGCCTCTTTGAGACCAAAGCTCTGCTGATTATTATCAAACTGGATGGCAAGGTCTGGAGCCAGGGTGGTGGGAATGGGGAGCATCTTTCCCTCTTCCACATTCTGGTTTCTCCTGGGCCCTTCCCATTACCCAGGCAGGGTGCTGTGGGTTTTACAGGCAGTGATCTGACCGTGGGACAGAAGCAGGGCTCTCCGCAGCACACACCAGGGGATGTTTTCAGGTTGTTTTCAAATCTAAAGTGGTGACTGGGTGGCTTTTTAGAGCCGGATGCTTGAACTGTTGAGTGAACTGCTGACACCAGATTGATTTAGAGGAGACTTAAAGGATCAAATCATGTTATGCCGTAGATGAGACAGCCAAATCAGCTGACAGCAAGCCAGTGATAACTGAATGCATTGGATCAGCCTGGTTTTGGGTCTAATGCTGGGGTTTTCTGCTGGATGGTTCAACAGGGGGATGTTCATCAAACTCCATGGGAATGAGGTCTCCTTGTTTTGAGGCTTTTGTCAGGAGCAGAGCTGTGAGTGGCTTGTGGAGGGGGCTGTGCCTTAAAGTACCTCTCGGGAGGCAGGTACAGCAGAAAAGGAGAGCCTGTCCTTGCCACTGCCTCCCATTCCACGGAGCTGCAGCACAGTTTTAGCCCTGCATCAGGGTTGCAGGGGAACCAAAATGCTCTGCGGTTTGCAATCCTCATCAGCCAAGAATTCTGTTCCTTTGGGTCAATGAGGAAAGTCCTTTCCTGGATTGAATATCCAGGAAAAAGTCCCCACAAAGGTGTTTTACGCCTACTCCCTCTATATACATTAGTGGTACCCTGTAGCTCTGTAGGCTGCCTGTGGTGTGGTGGGCTGGTTGCCTTGACCTATTTCAGCATCCCTGATGGGGCACCCTGGTGGAACTGCAGGGAAGTTTGCTAATGGTCTCATGTGCTTAGCATCAGGATCTGGTGAAACATAAATCTGATGAGAGGAAGAGTGAGGGGCTGTAAGTGGTACAGCTGGTTGTTGTCTGATTCTGCCTAGACAGGCTGTATATATATATAGCAATGGATAGTGTTCTATGGGCATTTTCTCGCACATACAGAGCAGGCACCTGAAGTTTACTTTGACCTTGCAGGGGAGAAACCCTTTGCAGAAGGTGTCATTGAATTTGGCAGAAGCAGGTGGCCTTTTGGTCACTTAGAGAACAGAAATGCCACCTTTCTCCTTTATTTTTTCTCCTATAAATACATATTTTTGCCAAGAAGACAAGCAAACCCTGGTTTCCTCTGCTTTTCACTGTGTTGACATCACTCTCTGGCTTTTGAGTGTGCAAACGCTTGCTGGATTTGAGACTTTCTTGTTTTTGAATCTCTTGAGGCTATTGAGCACGAGGCAATGCAAGATGACCTTTCCCTCCAGGATGCCCAGCCCAGAGCACCATGTCCTTGGCTGAGGCATATAAGGCTTGAAGGGCTGTCTCTTGCTTTTGTGCTTGCTGTTGTATGAGGGGCAGGAGGGCAGATGCCAGGGAACAGAGCAACAGTAGGAGTGAGCTGGTTTATGAGACTTTTTGAGCCCTGCCTGTGAAACCAACTTGTTTCTGCTGGTTCCTAAGATGTCTTCGTAAAGTATAAAGGAATTCTGTACAATGAGCTAAAATGGTCAGGTGTCCTGTGCTCGTGAGAGAAATGCAGCTTCAGTACAGAGCTAACAAGGTGCTGTGCAATGTGATGGGTAGATAGGATACATGAAATGTGTCATGTTTCTTAAAAAACCTTGGCTTATTCTTGGTTTATTGGTATAAAACAAAAGAAACAAAGATAAATCCATCTATGGCTGAAAGTCTTTTAACAAAAAAAAAAAAAAGAGAGCTTTTCCACATATATTATTTCTAAGTAACTGACGCTTTCTTTCCCAGAAGCTTCTGGTGTCTTGCTCTTCACTCAGTGCACAAATTATGTGTAAGAGATCTAGTCAGATGTTGCCTTAAAGTAACTGAGTAGCAGAGGGAAGAGCAAGGTTAAAATGGGGTAAAGGCCTAAGTACAAATGGTCTGTTAACTTTGCAGAGTGCAAACTGCTAATGTGTGGTAGATCACCGTGTGA
>NW_009909913.1:40299-61596 GCF_000696875.1 Nestor notabilis | reverse complement strand
GGAATGGGAATAATCCAGCCCAGCTTGCTAAAGCAAGCCAGTGGCCAGGCTCATCATGTTTGTCTCTTCCTCTGACCCATTTAGATTCCTTCCTCTTAAAGGACGTTGCTCTAAATGACAGTGTTTAACTAATGCAGAATTCTTATGTCTGAAGGACAGTCTGTGATCCAGTCCATTGACTCCTGATTTCATTTAAACTGCAATTCATTATTTTCTTCTTGTGCTCATTCAAGAACCCATTGTTCATTACTCTTTCATCCTTCTATGATTGGAACAATTTGTATCTGTCGTTCATACATTGGCCAGATAATGAAATAATCATTTGTGCATCTACACAGTATTTTACATTTATTTTTCACAGTGTAATTCACTTCATAGGGTCGTTTTATCATTCTGGAACAAATTGTGATCTTGTTTAAGCATTTGCTAGATGGTAACAGTCTGCAAATGCCAATGTCAAGACACATGTCTGAATATTGTTGTCTGCAGACAGAACAGCAGTCAAATTAGTGCTGATCCTCCAGCTAACAAAACCATCCCATCTTCCAGGAGGAAGGATTCTGCTGGCCATGGTCTTGATCCAAAGTACACTGATGTTATAGAGCAAAGCCCTGCAGTCTTTGCCAGGGTTTGGATCAGCCTTTTAGAGAGAGACATAATAATAAGGGATAAGATTACCTTAATAAAAATGAAACTAGATGATAATGTACCCAGAGCACAATTATGACACTGTTCAAACGAGCTGCTATTCTCAAGGAGGCCAGCAAGGTTGTGGTTTCTAGAGGGGTCAAGAGATTAGGAGAATAAACTAATTGTTCTGACATCAAATAGATAGAAAGGTGATTGCTGATTGGTTAATCCATTTTTCTTCTGTGAATCTATTTCTGTTCAATTAATTAAAATGACACATATGTTATACTCTCCAAATATCACACACGTTATTATAGAAAGGTTGAGTTAGTCATTATGTTGGAAAAGGTCAGGGCTTGAATTTAATGCTGGAGGGAGATCTTGTCTTCAATTCACTTGTCATAATTACCATCCAGTTCCTGTCCTATCCACTGGTAGGGTCTCAGTTGTGGTTTTGAATGGACTTGCCACACAGTGTTTTGGGTCTCCCCTCCAAGAGCATCTCCAGCAAAAGCAGACTTCAATAAAACAATCCAGCCTTTAGACCCATTGCTTTGGCATGAAAGCTGAGCTGTATCAGTGGTGGGATGTGTAATTTTTCTGTCTTCTATCTATCTTGAGGTATCACCAGGGCCTCCAGGAGAGATGAAGACTCCTTCGTGTTCAATACTTTGCATGAACAGTTCTGGGGGATATTTTACCCATTGATGTATGGTTGCATAGCACAGACCAGTGGTACCGGAAGAGCAGATACATGGAGGAATAGGAGACTCTGCAAGGGTGATCTTGCTTCAGCCTCAGACCCATTGACCTCAATATCTTACTTGATCAGCCCTGTGCTCCTAGGCAGGTCTAACGCACACAAGCTCTGAGGCTTTCAATGGTAGTGACGCTTATAAGTGACCTTTTTTTCAACCCTTCAGTTCCACAGGGCAACATAAGAGCAGACATTTCTGCAACTGGTCAGCAGGTGAGTGTCAGTGATGAGTGAACATAAAAACAAGCCATTCTTGCTGTTAAATATGGACCATTTCCACACACTGATAGTTGGGCTCAGAAATAACCTCAAAATAGCTAGAAACATTTGCACGTGGCCACCTCTAGCAATGCAGACAGAAGAGAAGACGTGAATGTCAGCAAAGCTGGGTTAGGTGTGAGTATGGACAAGGCAAAGAGACTGTTGTTCCCACTTTGCCCTGGGAATGACTTCCCATTTCAAGTTACTTGTAGAGGTGATGCTCTTGGTACATGTGCTATGTGGGTGTGTGGGGTTTTGTCTTCAGGACCACCACTCCAGGACACTGCTCTACTCACATGGGTTTTTTTCCCCCAGGAAACACCAAATCTTCTAGAAATGGAGAAGGTCAGATGGATATTTACTGGTTTTGTAAAACACCTACATCATATTCCAGGTAACTACCAAGTAAAGAGTTTAAACATTTGCTTAGACTGTTTGCACTGGGCGTGACAGAGGGGACACATGTGGCCATGGGGTTTGCCAGGGTCTGTAAGCATAAATCTGTGATCATATTTGTAATTTTAATGCCTAATGTGAGACATATATGCCTTATATTTTACACTTATTTTAATGACATAGAAACACTTTTTTTTTGGTAAATATATCAATTCTTCCTAGTTACACTCCATTAACTGGTGTTTAGTTAACATGTGTGTAGACTGTATCAGCTGCTTTAATAGAACAAGAAGAGGAAGAAATGCTGTAAGACACGAGCTGGCATTAGATTTATCTGGAGAGAGAAAATACTGGCAGAAACAAACTGTCACAGGATGTGAAAAAATCACCTGCTTCTTAGAGGAGATACAATTGGGTAACGATCCATGGAAACAGGAACGTTTTGGATTGCATATCTTCGATTAGAATTTATGACCAGCTGTCAGAGTGCTGGTGCCCCTCACTCCACGAGAGGGATTGCTCTTGCCAAACCATAATGAGCAGATTATGGGTGGCACTAGGAAAAGTCTGGGACTCGTTGAGAAATTGCAGTGCATCATATTAACTTCTTTCTGATGTTAGCAATTTCCCATCATATTGTATTACCAATCACTGTCACTAATACACCATGAAATTCAGATGTATAATGTAGTGTACAACTCAACCTCTCATTTCAAAGGTTTGTTACCCATAATCCTGCATGAATCATTAGTAATGTCACTGAACAGAGTAAAACTCATTCACTTCTTACAGTGTTTCCTCTGCTGGCAAATAACTGACATATTCCACATGGGCACAAGGCTTAATTCTCCAGAGAGCTTTGATTGCAGCATTGGAAATGTGTCTCTTTAATGGGCAATCAGGTCTACACACAGCCCTCGACCACCCCCAGTCTAGCATGTCCTGCCAGAAAGCCGAACAGCTGAGTACTCCCAGAAAGCATCTATTCTCTTTGATTTGAATTATTTATCTATTGAAATGTTGTTTGTGGTGTTTTAAAGGCAATATCGGACTAAAAGGTAAAAATACACACACCAAGAATGGAAAAACTTAAGGGTAAGGTTAAAATTTGGGAAAGAACTTAGACATTGTAATTTCATTTTTATGACTTGGTCTCACTTGGGAATGTCACTCAAAGGCTGGTGGCCCAAGACTGGGGATGAGGGTAAGCACCCAGGTCTCTCAGGAACCAGCAGCACAGGGCCAGGAGCGAGGGATGCTGCTGTTTGTCTGGAAATGATGCATGAATGAAACCCTGCTATTGCTGCAAATGCTCTGTCTTGATTGCAAGGAGAATTTCTCAAGGCAGGCTCAGCACAAGGTTTCACAAGGAAAGGGACTGTCCCTTCCTCCAAGAGGCAAAGGGATGGCTTTAGAGAGTCTCAACCTACTTGTTGGTTTGTGATATTCCACAAATGGCTTTACTGAACTTCACCATGGCCATGATCTTACAGGCATCGTGGAAACATGGTGGGATGCTTCCTATACTGGAATGCTGGTGTGGAAGGATGCCATTCGCAGGTTGCCTAGAGAAGCTCTGGCTGCCCCATCCCTGGCAGTGTTCAAGGCCAGGTTAGACAGCACTTGGAGCAACCTGCTCTAGTGGAAAGTGGCCCTGCCCATGGCAGAGGGTTAGTTCTGGATGAGCTTTAAGGGCCCTTCCAACCCAAATCATTCCATGATTCTATGATTCTTCCAGCAATAGTGTGACAGACCCAGGGGTTCCTGCATTCTCAATTCCAGTACTTAGCCTACCATTCCCAATACATTTAATGAAGTGTCTGCAGTCTCCACGTTTGCTAATAATGATGGTGATATATCTATTCTTGTCCCTAAGAGGATGCAGAAGAACGACATTAGAGCCAGTGCAGCTCTATTATATATCTCGTTGGCAGGGCATATCAGAAATGCAATCTGTTTTTTAAAAACAACTTGCTAAAAATTCTGTCTCATGGAGTACATGGCTTTTAGGAGTGATGTTTCTGATGGTAACATGCATGGCATCTTAGCTGTTCCTCTCTATGATCTGGCTGAGCGATGGTTTAAGACCTGATTGGCACACCAATATTTTTGCCTATAAAAATAACCAGGCAGCTATACTCAACCTGCAATTAAAAATGAGATCCAAGCTGTTGAAATCATACTAAAGATGTACCAATCCAGGGAATGATAAACCATCAGTGACACTATCAGTAACTTACAGTAAATTAACTTCTGCAGCCAGGCCCAGGCTGAGTGTCACGGTGCAGAAATGTGTTATCTGGCCTAGGCTGTGATTCTGCATCTGGGTGCTGTGCGATAGGGAGAGCTAGTCACAAACCTTCAGCAAAACAATTTCTCATCAGAAAATATTAGTTTATCGAGCCCCATACTTTTGGCAGAGAATACGAACTCCAGCAAAGCACAAGGGTTGTGGCATTCACTAGCAACGACTTTATTATCTAAATCTGATTCGGGAAGTCCCGGGTGAATGCTCTGACTCCTGCTGCACTGCCTGCGCTCTCTCAATCCCCAGTTCATCAGGATTCAATTTTGACACATTAGAAGTTTCAACTCTATTTTTGGCTGCCTCTACCAGCGTACCCCTGCTTGGTGTTTAAATGGCAGGAAGGATAACAAGGAAGCCTTCGCTTGGAATCCTGGCTCAGCCCAGCACTTCTGTAAATTTGAGGATTTGCATAAAAACACCACGTCTCTGCTGCGGTTGCTAAATTGGGCTTTAGGAGAAAATGATTTTAAAAAGCCTCACGAGTGGAATGGAGGGATGTCTACGCGTCTACATCTACGTGCTGCCTACATCTACATGCCTACATCTACGTGCCTACGTACATCTCGCATCTACATGGCTGCTTTTTTGGTAGCTCTCTGATCCAAAGACCAGAGTGGCTCCAGGGTGTTTAGGTAAAGTAGATGTTTAAAGGCTTGTCCAGATGCTGCTGCTGAACTCCGAGGCCCATGAGAAGGTAAAACTTCAGCCATGCCCAGTTATTAGTCATTCATATTTATTATGAGCCACATTGGAGTCCAGATCTCATTCTGCCCTCTAATGATCCTCTCTGCCCATTAGAAAGTGGTGCTGGGGCTGGTAGACATGGGTGAGACCCTATGGCTGGGTTTTCTTTGAGGCTGGACACCAGCAAGGCAAATGGTGCCTGGACTGAGTGCACGGGGCTTTTGCAGAAGAGAGTAAACTGGGATGCAGCTTGAGACCTTGTCAGCACAAATGAGGGAGGTGCTTCCTCTCCCAACACGTTGTTCAGCTGTGGGAGCTGTGTCGTTCATTGCCACGGGAGGCTCTGGTGGCCAAAAGCTTAAATGGTGCAAAACCCAGTTAGATGAGTTTATGGCAGAGTGATGCAGTGGGGGCTATTGCACACCAAGAGACTGCATCTGGCTCAGAAAGTCTCTAAGCCCAGACTACTGGGGCCCATCAAAGCATCCCAGGCATTATTGTTGTGTGTTTGTCCTGTTCCTAATCTTTTCTATAGATATCTGCAACTATTTGGTGGTAGAGGCAGGGTATTAGGCTAGAGGGACTTGTGGTCTGAGCCAGCCTGGCCATTCTCAAAGCAGAAAGAGGTGACTTGTTTTCATCTCTGTTTTAGACAGCACTTGAAGATGTGAAGTCCATATGATCTCTTTGGTAAGTGATGTGAGCTCTTAGTGTCTCTGAGAGCTGTTTCTGCCGTAAAGAGCCTCAGCTATCAGTTAGGAGACAGTCCTGAGGAGCCTGGCTGTCAGTCCTCCAGTGTCCTGCTGTAGAATGGTGTGGCTGTGCTAGGGGCTGCATTGGTTCAAGTTAGGAAGGAAAAGGGTGTGAGGCGTGTGTCTATAGACAAAGCAGAGGGTGATTTGGCAATTCCCGTGTCAGGAGGATCCCTGCAGTTCAACATAATCACTGAAAGCAGAGAAAATCCAGGAGATTTCATTGGAACTGAGCAAGAGCTTGACAGCTGGCAAATGCTAATGTAAGTAGGCAACTGGGAGTGAGGGGTGGAGGGAGGGTGGTATCGTTTAGCATCACTTATACAAGTGCTGCTTACATCTGAAGAGAGCCTGTAGAAGATGTGCCACTTTCTGTTCAGCCTTCCTCGGGTGTCACGTGTGTCTGCTGCCCAGTCCTGCCACACTGGTGGGTGTTTGGTGCTGGTGGAGCCTCATCTAATGCAAAGCATCTCCAGAGCAGCCTCAGTTCACCCAGCCTGAGGAAACCTGCCTCCTCCAGGGCTGTCTGGAGTGTCAGCACACAGATGCTTGTGGTTGGAGGTGGGAGCATCCTCCTGCTTTTGCTGAACCACTGGTTTCTGCCCTGGAGATGGGGAGGAGAAGTGGTGGTGATGCAGGGCTGGCTCAGAGCAGAGCTCCGTGTCCAGCCCCAATGCACCAGCATGTGTTTTCTCATGTGCATCTCTGCTCAAATAGCCTGTTTCTTTCAGTGGAGTGAAGGCTGGTAACGTTGGTGTGTGGCTGCTGGGCTTTTTCTGCTGGCAGAGTTTCCCTGTTTCTCACCAGTCACTGGGTTCTCTGGATGCTCAGCATCCAGTTCCATTCCTGTCTTACTGCCTCTCCATATGTCTGGCAGGACTTGATCACCAAACAAAGCCAAATCTTTTTTGGATAGTGGCAAATGTGGCCATTTTTGTTTTATTAGAGGTAAATTTCTCACATGAACATCAAAACCAAAGGAATACTCTTGCAGCAGTGAGTCAGTGCCAAGCATCCATGCTGTGCTGCAGACAAGATCTACCCCAGCTTGATCCAGGATTGCATCAGGGCAACACACAGTATTTAGGCTGCAATAATCTCCTCTGCATCTAGCAACATTGCTCTGGTTATTCTCCCTCTCTGTACAATTAACTATTTAACAAGCCCAGAAAAGCTTGATTGGGCTCCAGCAATGGTCTATGAGCCCATTCCACAACCTAATGTGCTCAAAATCACTTCCTGGCCTCCATTTCCAGCAGCCTTGCCCTGTGCATGAAACAAAAAGCTGAAGTGATTGGACCATGTTCATATTCTAACATCAAAATTTATTTTTTTCTGCATCTAAATAAGAATTTTCTTATTTCAGGGTAAGCTTTTTTGGCCTTAGAACTCTTGCTTTGCTATTTTCTGTCACTAATACTTGACCATGTTAAATATCAATGCCGGACACTGTGCTTTCCTAAAGCAAAAAAATCAGCAAGACACATGTGAAGGTTGTAACAGCGAATGGGCATCCTTTCTCATTTCCTGAGTGGCATCATGCTATTCAGACTTTCAGAGGTATCCTTTCCTATTGTAGACCATATGTATCATGGGATACATTCCAGTAATTCTCCATAGAGGCTTAATAACGAATAGTTAAAAAGTAATGTTAAAGAATCACATTTACAGGAAAGTGTTTTGCTTTGTTGACCAAGTTAATCATAAAGTTTTGCAGAAAGAGAACATCTGTGTGTCTGAAATGGAGCCTGCTTTCATGAAGGTTATTTTTGGTTATAAGACTAATGTTTAGTCTTAAGGTTCTTCATAACAACTCCTATTTGGATGTTTCTGCAGGCATCCCTGAAGTGACACTTTCCAATGAGAGGCTTCAGGAGCTTGTGGGTGTGTTAATTTGCATTAATTATAGCAGATTCGACTTGCCTTCGCTATAAAATTGACTTGCCTAATTTTCCCAGTAGAAGCTGTCACTATTAAATCCAACAGTTTCATGAGGATAAAGATCCTGGGATTCTGGTGACCCTCCTAAAAGCTTAGTCAGCTTAGAGCTGAGACCAGTCAAACATGAGGTCTCATGCCTGCATTTAGGGTTGATGAGCATCCATAAATCCAGGTACATCTAAATCCCAAACATGTTATGATCTGATCTTATTCTGATTCAGAAGGTGGCGGTGAGGGAGTCCCCAGTCTCCTGGAGAACTGCGTTAACTATGGATTTTCACTTTATGTTTTTCCAAAACCAGCAAGAAGTGGTCCTGGCAGTGGAGAATAGAGATATGTGATCCTTGTCACTTCACTAAGTGAGAGCCATGATGGGGACAACTTCATTAACCAGCATGAGTGCTCCCGTGGGCTGGGGATGCAGCTGGAGACCCTAGGTCTGGAGACCCTCAGGGCAGGCAGTTATCACATGGCAAAGGATCAGCACCAGCTGCTTCTGTAAATTAAAAGGTAACAGCAGTTTTCGGAAGATTTCCCATCTCTTTGAGTATCAGTTTCTTTGGGATGTCTTGTGCTGAACCCTCTGCCCTGGGCTGGGACTGCTGCAGGGCTGGCAGGAGCTCTTTCTATGGCCTGTCAAGCAAAAAGCTTAATCAAAGGTCATGCATTGCTAAAGATCATTCCTTACCTGGTGTGCTGATGTTTCTTACAGGAAACTGCTGCTGTATCGAATTAACAGTGCTGAGCTAGCAGCCTCTCTGTTTGTGCACTTTACATCTAACAACTAGAGGAGATGGCATTCAGTGTCCATGTGTGGGAACACAGTCAAATGGGTAACAGAGAAAAACCTCAAAACCAACCAAAAAACCCGAATCAAACAAAAAGTCCCCCCATACTACCATAAGGAAATACACATATTTTAAAAGACGGAAGAGAGAAAGCCGTGGGCTCTGGGGGTTAGTGGTTTACTTGGACAGTACAGACATGTCAGATCCAGGGTGTCATGTGCCTTCCCTGGGCTGTGCTGGCAGGACTGTGCCCCTGCAGAACCAGGACCCTTTGTGCTGGAACAGTCAATCTCATACACTGCTGGGAAAAGTCTCCACTTCAAAGCACACCCATCCCCTTTTCTTTTTTCCTGTGTGAGGAATAAGGGGAGCAGGAAAGAGAGATGAAGTTTTGTCAGCAGTTTCTGAGTGAGCGCTAATGTGAGGCTTTTACCTTGCAATGAGAATGGGAGAATTACATACTGCCCTGCTGCACCAGCCTCCTATATCCTGTCCAACACACGTGGGTGGCCAATTTGTCTTTTTATATTGTTAACATTAAGACACTTTACACTAAGATTAACTCTGCTGGTAATTTGACTTCATTGGTGCCTAGAACGCTGCACTATGCAAGCTGCATTTTTATGGCTAATATGTGGAAGAAAACATTGGTCCTTTTGCATGTGCTTTTCTTGGGCTTTGTCTTCATTAGCTTCTGAGTATATCTAAGATAGTAAAAAGATCCGCTCCTGCTCATGAGCAAAGCCAGAAGAGTTTCATACAGGCCATGCTATAGTTTTGAGAGGACACTGGTTTCTTGACCAGACTTAAATGCTGTTTGATTAATAACATGTTAATTTACAGCCAGTTGGAATGTAAATAGCAGCTCAGATGGGAGGCACAAAGTGCTGCTTCAAACTGCTCTCAGAGCAGGCTTGGGGAGTCTCTACTTTATAGAAGACACAGGGGGTTGCAAATGTGACGTGTTGCTCAACAAGCCTTCATGGGTCACTGATGCAACCATCTGATCCTCAAAATCATTTCATGATTGTATATGGCAGGGACTCTGCGAGAGAGGAAGCGCAATCTGAGCTGCAACACCAAACTGGAAACAGCTTATTAAATTCTCAGGCTCTTCTGCATGTAATCAGAAAACTACGGTAAGTACAAGATAACCTGTAAATTGATCAATTAGAATAACTCAAGCATTATTTAAGATATGTTTTGCATAATAATCTGTGTGGTTCACCCAATGTAGAAGAGTTTAGCTGCATCATGTTTCAGACAATTATTCTGAATCAACATGGAATTTAGGGATAAGTAATCCATGGGAAAATAGAATCAAGATAAAATTTTGCAAATAAGTTTGCAAAATTGAAATAACTGAATACAGCATGGAATGATAAAACTCTGGATGGATGAGATGTGATGGATGGGAAGAGCAATCCAAATGCTGAGCGGGTTGCAGTCAAGGCAGCACTGAGCTCCTGCTCCTCTGTGGTGGGGAGGATGCAGACCTGAAGGGGTGTCCAGGGATAACTTTGCAGAAAGCTATCCCAAGTGGTATTTCTTCCCTGAATCTTGCTATGCTGGGGATTACCAATTAGTAATGATTTGTGGTTAGAGTCATTCCATATTTCATCTGTTCTGGTTATTGCATAGGGCATTAGCACATGCAGTAATGAACCTGGAGCAGCTGAGTGATTCGGCTGTTTGCTCAGATGATGAAGCTGGTTGGTGATCAATTATGGTTTTGTTGTTCAGGAAAGTGCTAGTTTCTAGGAGCATTAATTTCTGTGTGTGTAGTTACAGTGGAAAGCAATATGCTCTGAGATGATTTTATTCTAACTAGTTCTAGAAGCCCCAGTATTGGAAAAATGAAAGTTGAAAGTTAAAAGTTATGCCTCCTGTGGTATTCTACATTTATTTTAACCATATTATTCTTCCTTTTATGAAGCCTCTCTCTGGTGCTCGTAAACCACAGAAATTTATAGCATCTTCTCTGACTACAAGTTTATATAAGAAGTTTAGATGCAGAATTTTTCTGTTTCTTTATGAGATTTAACACCTGACTTAGTTTTGGCATTAAGAACATTTTCCACAACTTTGCTCATCAGTACAATCCATTCCTGACTCTGGGTGTCCTTCACACCCGTCAGAAATGCACATAAAAATCAGACATCCATTATCTCAAGATCAAATCAAGTAACCCCACCACCGCATGAATGCAATTAAGATAAAGGTACTTGTAAACCAACAGATTCCACCCAGCCCAGCCAGCCTCTCAGCTTTCAAGTAGAGGGAGAGGTGGATTTGGGGCTATAGTATGTGCCTTTTCTCTAAAATTACTGGTTTTTTTATTTTCCTTTTCTTTCCTTTCAGATTTCTTTCAGGTGTTTGATGTGCACAAATTGGGTCTTTTCTTGCCTTGGGAGTTTTTGGACATGGCATGTGCTTTAGCTGCCTGCTAAGGGCTGTCCATCCTCGAGCTCTCGAACAGGCACACATCCGTCCCTGATGTAACCCTGTTTGCTTTAGGCTCCCCCATCAGCAACACCTTTGCCTCATGGAGTATGTGTTAATTAACCACCTTGTTGGCTGTGAGAGAAATACACCTGCAAATCCAGGCTGATGATGCACATGAGGACAAATAGCACAAAGGAAAGCTTGCTGTTAGGGGAAATAAAACTGCAACTGAAAGTTGGTTCACAGAAATGAAACTGGTTTTTTTCAATGACTAAATGCCAAAGGAGCTACACAGACACACGAAAAATCAATATAGTTGATGAATCCCCTTCTGGTTTACAGTTAAGGATAATTCATTTCTAGTGACCCCCAGTGTTGGTGTGCATGAGCATCAGATAGGAGAAGGCACAGTAACTGTCCCAAAAATTTGGTTTATACAGAAGACTAGGAGACCAGTTTGTTATTGTTGGGGTTTTCTGTTTGAACTCTCAGAAATCTAACAGGATTTAATAAAAAATTGAGTTGAATACACTACTGAACAGCAAAAAAAGAATGTTTTCTGTATTAAAAAGTGCTTCCAATGACATTTATTTTCATAATAGTGTTTTCTTAAATGAATGGCTTGGACAAAAGTGCTGGTAAATCACCCGAAACGAGACTGCCTGACGCTCAAATAGCTGCTAATGGTAGGTAGCTCCTTGACTTCTTGTTATATTTCTTTCTTGCATTTAATTCTATCCCTCTCAGCCCATTATGCAGAAGGACACTGCTTTGCTTAAAGGGTTATCAGTGTCACCAGGCATTGGAAAAGATCCGGGAGCAATTTAAACACCCTTTTGCAGATGGGACTTGCATGTCCTATTGAGATTCAGCAGAGCTTCACTGAGGTTGGAAATCTCCAGAGAGGACACCTGGAAAGGCTTTTCCACTGCTCTGGTAGTGAATCTCCCCAGGGGAATGGAGCTATCAGCAGTCACTCCATCACTAACCACTCAGGACATTTTCCATTTGAACTCCTATTTTTGCTCCATTCCAGGGGAATGATACTTAGAGAGTGGGAGCTAAATCTCTCTTAATCTTAACAGTATCTTTGGGCTCTGCTGCCCTAATCTCACCTTGTCTCCATCGGGTGTTTCTATGGCAACTCCCTGGGGAGTTTTCCTGTTATCTGGGTGAAGTTAACTGGAAACAAGTAAATATGCTGGAGATGAAGTGGTGTAGGGAGAAGAGTGTTGTAGCCTTCAGAGCACGGCCTGAAAAATAAGGTGAATTATTTGCAGGACCCCCCACACACACACCCTTGGAATGGGCTTGAAGCTCCCGCAGTCAAAGATTTTGCCTAAAGTGCATTTGCCCTCCATGGTGCCAGCACAGCCCCAGGTACAAGCAAATTTTGCTGCATTGATATGAAAGCATAAGGAGCCCAAATCAGCCAAGCCTGGAGGTGCCCTGCCAGGGAATGGGATTTTCACAGGCAGTTTGAGAAGATTGATAGTCTCCATTCCAACCAAACCATAATAACCCCAGTGTCATGTCTCATTAGCAGGCATCCCTGTGTGGTTTCATACCTTGTGGGTGATCCATCTCCCAGCTCATCCTGGCTGTGTCAGGAGGAAGCAACACCTTTACCACCCATCCAGCAGCAGTATGAGGGAGGCTGCACCCGGCTTCACTGCTCGGAGGAGGCTGCACTCACAAAAGTGGAGGTGAGAGATGGGCCTGGCTGAAGGGATGTTCAAAGGGGAAAGAGGCCTTTCCTGCAGCTTTCTGCAAGGAGCTCGGGAGCTGTTGTGGCAGCTTTTAGAATCATAGAACGGTTTGGGTTGGAAAGCTCATCCAGTTCTAACCCCTGCCAGGGGCAGGGGTGCCTCACACTAGACCATGTTGCCAAGGCTCTGTCCCATCTGGCTTTCATTTTCTGCAAATGAATAACCCAGATTATCCCAAGTCAGAAGATTTGTCCCGATTCAAAGCCTGCTCACTTCACTCTCCCTCCCATTTCAAGGCTGTGGATCGGAGCTTTCCAGGCTGGTGTTGTAACTGACTTTAACACACTTTTCTTTTGTGTTTTAGACCACTACAGACCAAGCTGTTGGTGGACCAGTGGCTATTTGAAATCTGCCAGACCTTTGCTAACTGGTGAGTGTTTCTCTTTGAGTTTGAGCGATGTCTCTGATGGGGAGCTGTGACCTGCTGCTACTGTCACCCCAGGGAATGGAAAACCTGCCTCCTTTGCAGCACGAGCTCCAGCTACCAGCCGGCTCCTTTTCCTGCTGTTATTTCTTGGATATCAACCACGGGTTGCTTATCGTTGGTTCTGATCCCTAAAGCCGAGGTGCTGATTCTAATCTGTGGCTGCAGCCGGGTTTAAATCTTTATCTGCAATTGGTGAGTCTGAGTGCTGAGTGTGCAGAGACGTTATTAGATTATTAAATCAATGACACTCAGGTTATTAGTCACACTCATCCACATTACCTGACACTGTAATGATGTTCTATTTTTACTTCCAGCCTGCTAATGTCCCAGAGGTACTGAAATTATGTCCAGAAAATTAATTTCTATACATTTGAACAAGAAATAGAAGTATAGGGAATAATCCCACATCGACAGTATAAATCCTAATGGAGTTGTATAGAAAAGCAACAGGGAAAGGGAGAGGGGTGAGTGCTGTGCCTTGCATGCTGTCTTCCCTCCGTGCTGCCATGTAAAGCTCTTATGGGTATGGTGGTTGCTAATAACTGGGCCAGATTATTTTAGCTTCTAATTCATTAGGGGCAGTTAGGACTCCTGAGCTGGCATTAATGATTTTACTTGCTCAGCCAATATTTTCTTGCCGAATCCCTCCACCAGGACATCACAATGGGCTTTTTTTTCAGGCATGAAATCAAACCCAGTGTCCTGGTATCAGCTGTAACGGTTATTTTTCTCCTGGTGCAGTGCAGTGTTTGACTTTAGTCTGGGAATAACGCATGTAACACACCGATGGTTTAGTTGTTGCTCAGCAGCGCTTACCCTGATCAAGGACTGTTCAGTCTCTCGTGCTCTGCCAGTGAGGAGGGGCACAAGAAGCCGGGAGGGAGCAGAGACAGGACACCTGACCCACACTATCCAAAGGGTTATTCCATTACACAGCAGGTCATGCCCAGCATAGAAACTGGGCGTAGTTACCTGGAAGGGATGGATTATTGCTGGGATTGGGCTGAGCATCAGTCAGGGGGTGCTGAGCAGTTGTATTGGGCATCACTGGTGTTTGCTGAGCTCTGACTTTTTTCTCTTGTTATTTCCTATTATTACTGGCCTTCTTTCTATTATCACTATATTTTACTTTATTTTAGCTATGAAACTGCTCTTATCTCAACCCATGGGGTTTACATTCCATTGGTTCTCTCCCGCCCTGGCCCACGGAGGGGGAAGCAGGGGGTGAGTGAGCAGCTGCTGGTGCTGAGCTACCACTGGGTTAAACCATGACACCCAGAAAACAGAAAAAGGCCAGCACATGGCAAGATGTTGTTTATGATGTTCTGACAAACAGCTCCTCAAGCACAGGCAAATTCTCAATCCAGCCCCCAGATCGAGGGAAGAAGGGAGGCCCGGTCTGACGCGCCTGCAGGCTGAATGCGATGTTATTTCTGGTCCGCATGACTAACCATCTGCAAGTTGGGAAGGATCTGTAACTGTGGAAAAACACCACGGGAGATGCTCAAAGTCCATCCCCACCCTCTTCTAGCACAGAGGTAGTTACATCTCGCCCCTGCAGCCAGAGAGACGTAGAAATGTGGCCTGAAGGGTCCATCCCCTCCTTGAGAGCCCCTGGGAGAGAGCTGCTGGGGTGTATGGGCATGGGGTGATACTGGAGCGGGATGGGGAGACAGAAGCCCACAGTGCCCAGCCAGCTCACCGCCAGGGCAGGTCTCTGGTGCACAAAGGGGGTGGAAATAATGGGGATCGTACAGTGAAACACCCCACAACAGAGCCACTCACGCCCTTTCCCCACACCAACAACCCCAACTACTTGCAAGTTCCCTGAGCGTACTGATTACTGGGTGCAAATCTCCATATTGCTTAATTACAGCTTGGGTTTAATGCATATCTCCACAGTGTATTTATTTCGTGTTTGCAATTAATTCTGAAGTGCTCACTGTGCCAGAAATGGAGCAGGGTGACTTTCTGAGGTCTTCAGCTGAGGAATTTCCACTTAAAAACGGAGGCGTGAGTATCTGTGTGGGAATAGGCATCGTTGGTACCTGCTAAATTCATGTTGCAGGGTGCTCTTGTGAGCAAAGTTTGTAGTAGAATTATAATGAGCTGAGTTGTTTAGGTGTAATTAAAAGATGGGGTGAGAACTTGCACCAAAATCCTTTCTTCCAAGCTTTGTGAAGCCCGCTAATAATAAGGCATAAACATTTAGCAGCTCAGCTGGAGTACGGTGTGCTCTTTGGTTAAACATTAAAGGGGCATTGTCAAGTGGTTTTAATTAATTAGCTCGGTTTTAAATGAAATCACATCAATTTGGAGCAGTTAGGCTCAGAATTAAAGTTGTTTTCACCTGGTGGGAAATGTCCTTCAAATGCTGAACATCTTAATGAGAATTAAAAATGCCTTCAAGAAATGGCAGCCACATGGTTCCCTTTTCTTTTTCCATTTACCCAGAGCACGGCCAGTATTGTGATGACCCGGCAGTATTGTAATTGCTGTAACAACACTCTAAATTATGTCTGAATTAGCGCTTTTTGGTCTATGTCCGCCTCAGCTAGCATTTACACAACATCTTCTAGACATGCAGTAACCAGAATCCATGTTAAACTTGACTTTTCAGGTCTCCAATATATTGTTCTCCCTCTTTACTAAAACTTCTCATGGAGCAACATAGCCCTTACACTAGCAGGAGGTGGTGGATGCTATCCAGTTCTCCAGTCAATGGAGGAAGGGGTTTCTATTTTTCTTCTTGCTGTTTTGGGAAAACAAACACTATTCTAGATATTGACTTTTTAAAGCAAAAACCCCAAACAACAAAGAACAAAGTGAGAAATTAGGCACTTATTAGGCCAGCACAATAGTGTGTGCTATCTTAGACGGTTTGTGTTAGATTTAGGGGGGGGGAAATCAACACAAACTCCCTGTGACACAATAGGCAGTAACTGCTGGAAGCCGTTACGGACTATTATGCGAAGCTGTTACAGTCTATTGAGTAAATAATCTACAGATTAAAGCTTTCTAAGTACACAGTGACTTGATAGGAATCCAAAGAAGCCATTACGATATGTCATGTCAATAAGAGGAGGATTAAGGTCCCTTACACTTGGTGCAGTGACAGAGACTGTCTGCTGAAAATGAGTGTGAAACAAAAGCCATTGCCTTTTAAAAACACCTGCAGTTCTGGGGCTGGGGATGATTTCAGGGATTGTAACAATAGGACAAGGGGTGATGGGTTTAAACTGAAATGAGGGAAGTCCAGGTTCCCCTTGGGCTCAGCTGCTTCTGGGCCATGGGTGGCCAAAGCCAGGGCTACCTGCCATGGAGAAAGGAGCAATAGGCAGGTTTGGGGCAACTTTCAGTCCTCTTTATGGAAATAAGGTGAAATCTGGGAGAAATGTGTGTTCAGAGAGCCTCACTGCAAGGCAGCAGGACAGGAGGATGTATAGCCGTGCTAGCCTGTGGAGGGGGAGGAAGCAGCATGCTCAGTGGAAAGCCAAGGGGCTATCCCCAGGCGAGAGAGATTTCTGCCTTCCTCCCTTGTCCTTCCATCCATCCATCCATCCATCCATCCATCCATCCATCCCCCTGACAAGCGGCTCCTCTCCCATTCTCAGGAGCCCAGCTTGGCACTTCCCCAGTCCCCAGGGCACCCCGGTTCCTGCTGGGGACCTTCCCGCACCTCCTTCTTTTGCAGGGACCTCCTGGCTAAGGCTTATCCAGCATCCACCTCCCCCAGCATTTAATTACTCCAGGTTTCCAGTCACTCTGGTGAGTTTAATATGAGCTATGTAAATTCCTCCCAAGAATGATAGGATTTTGACAGCCTGATTTGCCTTGCAGGCATCCTCAAACCAGCTCATTTTCTCTTCCCTGGAATTTTTGAGTGGTTGGGTGGCATTTGATTATCATTGGCTGGCATGTCTGAGCTCTGGGGTTGAGCATAAAGATATTTTAAATTTAATAGGTTTAAGATGTCATTATTTCCATGCTGATGAATTTATACTTGTAACCAGAGAAACTTAGAGCATTTAATGAACTTATTTAGATATCATGGTGCAAGCTTTAAACCCAATCCCCAGTACAAAATTAAATCATGTTGGATAAAAACTAACACCCAGAAGCAAAAACTGAGCTGGGTAAATGAATGAATTTCAAAAGACAGAATAAATACAGACATAAGGCACCTAGGGGACAGATTTACTAAGAGTTTTTGCACTGTTTTCAATGGAGCTTGTAATAGCATAAAAGTATTAAATCTGATTTACTAGAAAGGATTTGTACAGTATTTCATTGCCTGCTTCCCTGTGCTGGCAGCCCCTTCCCCATCTCTCCTGGCTTGCTAGTAGGACCTCCGAACACAGCCAAACATGAGATGGAGAGAGCTCCAGCTTTGCTGAGGAGCATGCAACCATTTGGTGATCCTAAAGGATTAACAATGTGATCCTATGAAAATCAGTTCTCATTCCAAACAGGTCCATATGGAGTGGCACCAGTTGGGAGACGGATGCTGCACCCTCACCCACAGGACAGTCCTGCCCACCCTCCCTGGCGTGGGGGTTTGGGTTTGTCAAGGTAGACTTGAAATTTCCTTCCCAGCTTCCTTGTGCCACAGCTTTTCTGAGTGTCTTTTAAATCCTACAGACTTTCAGAGTTCATGCAAAGAAAGTGCCCCCGTGGTAATAAGGGGACCTGCATGATCTTAAGGTCCTTTCCAACCCTGACTATTCTATGATACAGTTTTCAGCATAAAAGTTGGTTGTGTCATGTGGGGTCATGGTTTTGAAAGACCTTATGTGACCTTTTCTTTTTGAGACTCTTTGGAGAGCCCAGGTGAGGAGAAGCAGCTCTTGACTGATTCCTGAGGACCTCATTCAAGAGGTAAGTGCTGATGAGCTGCTCTAGTAGTGACTATTATCAAATTCAGAATCACTATGACAAAAAACATCCTACCATAGCTCTATTTCATTTTAAATTAAGAAGCTGAAGAAGAATGAGGAAACAGATTAAGAAGAAATTGGAAAGAAAAAGTTGCCTCAACACTACCTACAAGCAGAGATTGCTCATTTAATGCTTACCAAAAGCATGCAAATACACCAGAAAGCAAGCCAGCTGGGCTGAAGAATCAAAGGGAATCACCAAAAGGCCTTAATGGGACTAGGCTTTCACAAGATTGATCTTCTAAGGACTGGTAACAGATAGGAAGCCAGAATTAGGAATAAAGTCCTATGTCAGTTTTTACTGTGGACAGAATTTAGAATGGAAATCCTGCAGGTACCTGCTAGACATTGTCAGCATATTCAGAAATGAGCTGGACAAGAGAGGTAAGTGGTGAGATGGTGAAGTTTGCAGATGACACAGATTTGCCTGAGGGAAGCCAGACCTAAAGCAGAGGCTTGCAGAAGTAAGTGCCTGGGTGATAGGAACTGGCAGGTGAAATTCAGTGCTGATAAGTGCAAATTAATGCCCTTGTTAAACCAGATCTAACTATATATACAGAATGATGGGCTTGGAATTAGCAATTACCCTTAAGAAAGAAAATGCAGCTTTGTGGTTGCTCCCCTCCAAATGCTGGTCCCATCCTCATGGCCGTGGGGAGGATGGAGGAAGGCTTCAAGAACTAGGAGCATCGCTGTGCCACCACTGTGCGCACGCACACTTCCAATCTTCCATGCAGCTCTGGTTGTCCATTGCAGAAACAGGAGAAGGTACAGGGACAACAGCAAGTCTCATTAGATATAGGTACCAAACTCTGTGATAGGAAAAGCTCGGTATGTTTAGGGCTTTTGCCTGGAAAGAACATGACTGAAGGGGAAAGGGTAGAGGTCTGCACTATCTTGAGTGATGTGAAGGTGAATAGGGATGAGCATCATTTGTAATGCAAGAGGGCAGAAGATTTGTTTATTGATTTATGGATTTATTTTGAAGTGCAATGCTCAGCTTAGGGTCTGTCCAAAGGAGAGCAACCAACATGGTAAAAGGCCTTAAGTGTAAGACTTAGGAGGAGCAGCTGAGGTTGCTTGGTTTGTTCAGCTTGGAGAAGAGAAGGCTGAGGGGAAATTGCATTGTGGTCTACACCTTCTTCAAGGAGGGCAGTGGAGGGAGCTGCTGATCTCCTGGCTGGTGACCAGCAGTAGGACACGAGGAAATGGAGTGAAGCTGCAACAGGGAAGTTCAGATTGGATATTAAGGTGGTTAACAGGAGCAGGTTCCCCACAGCACCAAGCCTGTCAGAGTCCAGGGAACATCTGGAGAACACTCTAAGAACACACTAAGTCATACAGCTTAGTGCTAGGTAGTCCTGCGAGGAGAAGGGAGTTGGACTTTCTGATCCTTATCCCTTCTAATTCGAGGTATTCTCTGATCCTGTGATCAGCTGCAAGTGGAATGGGTCAACGATTTTCCAGCAGAATAATTTTATGAGCCACTTTCTGTTGGAAAGTGCTGATTCCACAGGATCAGGATGCTCTGTGGGAACATCAGTGCCATCAAAGCCATCAGCAGAAGCCAGACATCTGCCTGGCCTCTTTGCGTGCTGCCCAGCTGGCTGGCTCCCTGGGACAGCTGCGCCCCATGCTGCAGCCAAAGCCCGTTTGGTCTTTCTTTATTTTGTCATTGTTCTATTTATATTGCATTTCCCCTTCATTTTCATCTTTATATTTTATATCCCATGTACTTACAGCATTAGAAAATCCCCTGTTGCCTGTCAGAACATCAGGTGTCAAATCAAAGTGCAAGTCATTTGGTGAGAATAATTTATAATTTAAATTAGTTTCGAGCGTACATTTTAAGATATAAAACCACACAGATGTAAAGAACGTGCACAGTAAAATGTTGGGCTTGTTTTTATTTGGGTATCATGTCATATATTAATATAAAGTCATATTTTTTGTTGTATAAAGGTTTAGTCCATGAAAACAAAACGATACTTTAAATCTCTTTCTATCTCCCTGGGCTGAATGGAAATGTTTTTTTTTCTAGGATGCAATTTTAGCATTCCACTCCCTTGGCAATTCAGCATTTTGCTGTGTTGGGCTGCTTTGTTTCACAGGTGTTTCCATAAAGAGCAGGAGTGATAGAATGGGTGTTCTCTCTGCTTAAATGAAAATACCTGTTCTCAGCCTGAACCAAGACTAATGTACCACACTAAATGGGTGAGTCAGATTTCAAAGGTAGGTGGAAAATCAGCCATATCTGGGGTAAAATGAGCAAGCAAACCCCCTTCCCTAGGCAACGTATCACTGGAAACAGGAGCAAGATAAACTATGTAAAATACCCATCTTTGTAATCCAAGATGGGGAGGAAGCAGAAGAAATCCATAACTTGGTGACCTGGGATCATTTCCAGCATTTTTGTTTTGCCTGCAAAAACCAACGCCTACAACAGAGCAGAAATCTGCACCTAGATGGATATTGCTTGTGCTCTGGATGAGGTTGTCACTGGCAGGAGGTGGTACAAGCTCTTACAAGATGACCAGCCATTGCTCATCACTAGATAAGCAGCACCTTTGCAAGTCTCAGCATCCTTATTTTGATTTGAAAGGCTTAAGTTTGGTCCATACAGTCACGTAAAATCAGATTAACAGTGAGCCAGTGTACTTGGCACTTGGATCACCAGAGCCTCCTGCAGACACTGAACATTCCAGCATTCCCGAGGTCAGAGCAGTGCTGGCAGGTTGGCATGTGGTGGAATGCCTAGAGGAGGTGCTAGCACTGGGGAGGGGATTCCAGGATATAGAGAATTATGTATTATACCTTCAGTTTCTTCTCCTTTTCTTCATCAGGGCACTGGAGGGAATAGGAACATGCTATCTCATTTCCTAATTTTCCTGTCAGCTTTCTGGCTTTCAAAATGATTGCAGCAGAAATCTATAAAATGAGGATGAGGGAAGCAACCTTAATACCACTGTAAATCTCCAAAATGGATGCAGAAACACAGTACTCAAATAGGAGTAAATAAAAGCAAGGAGAGATTGATTTCAGTTTTCTCTGTAAACCTACTGGCAGCTTGGAATTATTCAGAAAACAACATTTAACTGAGAAAAAGGGAACCCTGTAAAATAGTAAAGATTATACCGTAAAGCTAAGCACCCTCCATAAATCAGAGCTGGGAACATTGCTAAGTTATAGGAGCCTGCAGATG
>NW_009909913.1:23156-40135 GCF_000696875.1 Nestor notabilis | reverse complement strand
GACTTATTGTGAAACCACAGTGGTAATTTCAGGTCTGATTTAGAGGAGAGTCTCATAAGCCTCCTGTGTTTAAAATAATATGATGATAGCTTATCACTAGTGCATGTCCTAGTGCATGTCTGAGGTTGAGAAGAGCAGGCAAGGTGCTCCAGCACTGAGCCTGATGTTATCTCCACCTCCATGTTATCTCCAGGGACAATCCCTGCCTGTCCAAATGGATGAGGGCAACTGGACCAGGTAAGGTGCTGGAGGTCCTGTCTCCCAGCTGGGAATGCGTCGGGCCACACCAGCTCCTTCCCTGCTCCAGGCACGTTTCTGTGTGCTCACATGAGACATCGCTGGTTTTCCCCTTAGGGATGATCTTGTCTGGGGCTTTGACTTGAGAAACAGCAGGGAAGGTGCTCCAAACAAGCCTGCAAAGCTGAAAATAGCACACACCGGCTGCTGCTGCTGCTTTCGAGATAAAGATGTCACCAGGTGAGCTCCTCTAGAATTCTATATTAAGCCTCACCACGTTGTAGCATCAAGACACTCTACAGCCCCCACGAGTTGGTGTCATCTCTCTAAGCCGTGCACTGCAGATGTGCAGGGATGTCTGTACCAGTGCTCAGCCATGGGGTGCTGGGGAGAGCTGGGGGTACCCTGGGCTGTGCTGGCTCCCCGCTGCCAGGCACTGCTTTCCAGAGGCACATCACGCTACCCTGCAAGAACCTCCACAGAGACTTAGTCCTAGATACTGCCCCAGAGCACAAGTGCTCCCAGCAGTGGTGCTGCGCCAGGAGGCTCAGATGTAGGTCTGGCAATTCAAATAACACAGCTTGTAACAAGACCTCCACCAACCTACCCTTGTTCTGAGGCTGGAAATGTTTTTGCCACTCAGCTGCATTTACCAGGGTTCACGGTTATTCAAGGTCACCATCTCTAACAAGGACAAGAGCCTTTCCTGATGTAAAATGGCACAGAAGCTGATTTTAATCCCACCCCCTCCTCTTCCCATTTCTATTTCATCCTGACTTTCCTTTCTCAGCATTTCTGCAAGAACATCATTTACGTACCAGTGCTGGGCTCGCTGCTCACCAGGCCAGGGGCTTTCCCAGGTGCTAACTCCAGGCTCCCTGCAAAAGCTGTAGTCACAACACTTTCCAAACAAATGGCCAGGAGGAACCGGATCCCACAGTGTTTTCCTTCTTTGTCTCTGGGTGAACTCAAGAAATGCTCCCTGCATCTCTAACAACTGTGTTTAGCTCCTTGTCACAACCTCCTTTTGTGCTTCAGTAAAAAAGGCATCACCAGCAGATGCTCTTTCTTTCAGGGCTGGAATAGAGTTTATTTTACTGGAATTGTACTCCATTATCTGGTGGCAAAGAGACTAAGGCAATTTATACTGGCAGCACTGAATGTACTGAGATTGGCAGTGGTCGGGCACTCACAGCTTGCTACCCAAGGAAATTGGGGCTGTTCAGCCTGGAGAAGAGAAACTGTGTGGAGATCTCAGAGCAGCTTCCAGTGCCTGAACAGGGGCTACAAGGATGCTGGAGAGGGACCTTCATCAGGGACTGGAGTGACAGGACAAGGGGGGATGGGGTCAAACTGAAACAGGGGAGACTGAGATGAGCTCTGAGGCAGAAGCTCTTCCCTGTGAGGGTGCTGAGGCGCTGGCACAGGGTGCCCAGAGAAGCTGTGGCTGCCCCATCCCTGGCAGTGTTCAAGGCCAGGTTGGATACAGGGGCTTGGAGCAACCTGCTCTAGGCCCTGCCCGTGGCAGGGGGTTGGAACTTGGTGAGCGTTAAGGTCCGTTCCAACCCAAACCATTCTATGATTCTAAGGACAGTTCGGAGCATGCTAATGTACCTCACCACAGAGCAGCCACAGAAGAACCATATGGTTGGTATCAATCAGTCTTACATTAGTAACACTGTAAACATTTTTTAAGACGCTTAAAGATCCAATAAATCTGCTTTATTCTGCTTCACTGTAAGGTCCAGTTCTTCCTTTTCATCATGCAAACAACTTCCAGGTAATGGAAGGGATATTGCATTTGCTATTCACAAATCACACTTTGAGCTATTATTTGTAATTTTCAGTGCCTGTCTTCTTATGTGGTGTTCATAAAATGAGATTAGAGTGATTTACAATAGTGAAAGATGGAACAAGACTAAAAGGAGACGTGACTCATTAGACATTAACCTGTGGCTGTCGGAAGCAACCTGCATCACTCAGGAAGATGTGATATGATTTTCCAAAGCAGTCTAGAGGATGTAGATGTATTTTTGAGCGGTTTCAGCACCAAATGCCTGTGTTCCATCTGAAAACACGACCCACCAGATCTGACTTTATCTTTTAGAAGCCCAACCAAGAAATTCAGATGCAGAACTCTTTTCTGATAGATTAGTCTCCTTTATAATACTGCTTTAAAATGTTGTCCTTTAAATATTGTGTTACTGAGCTTTTCAAAAGTGAAGAAGATATTTTTTATTTGCATTCAATGTGGGGAAATTATACTTTTGGTTGTAATTTACATCACTTCAAAACTATCAGTATTAGTTATGGTTCGAGTGCTCAGATGCTGTAAAGAAAGAACTTATTTCCAAAAAAAGACTTTGCTTTGGACAAGCCAAAAATGCTCTTATCTGTCCTGTTGACAGATACAAACTGGGCTTCATTGAGCAAATGAAGAAATACAAAGGCCACCCAAGGGTTTATTTTAATAAGCAAGGAAATGAACTCCAGCAGACGCTGATCCCCCTTCTGGAGTCATGGATGATATTGGGCGCGGGTGAGTGAGTTCCTGCCTGGCCATTTGGTTCAGTATCTCCTGCTGCTTGGTTTCCTCTTCCTGAGCACCCACAGATTCCTGCCAAACTGTTTAGTGCATCTCCCTAAAAAGAAATGAAATCGCTTGTCAAGCAGCAGCACTTGCTTCTGTTCCCTCCGAGCAGACAGGATCTGTAACGAATGACTTGCATAGAGTAATTACAGTCTATTCCTTCCTATCTTGCATTGATTATTCACATGTGGAAAGTTCTCTCCTGAATAACAGAAAAGATCTGAAGAGTCAAATATTGGATTTTTTCCCTCTTCCCCCCCTCCTTTGTTTTCTGGGTTCTGTTTACAGACTTGGTATCCTGAAGAGATGAAATATTTACATACAAAACCTCCTGTCAGAGTGCTCGTAGTTTATGTTCATTTAAAGGACAATTTTGTGTCACCTCTTTGTATTTTAATAGTCAAAAAATTTTTGCATAATAATTTAACTCCTCTCTGCTGCCTGTAATGACTATCTGCATTTTTCTGATGGATGTTTCTATTTGTTTCCTATGATTTACATGACCTGACATCTCATATAATGACCTTCCCAGCGCAAAAGCCATTTGTGATACTCTGTTCAGCACTAATCTATCATTTGATGACCTTACAAGTGCTGGGGTCATGGATTCAATCAGTGAAATGTTTCAGGGTGTAATTAATTAATTTTCCCCTTCCCACTCTGCAACTGTTCACTTAAAATCTGATGGAAGTGATGCTTTTTCATAACACTTCTTCAATACATATGGTTTGTTTGTGTAATCAATCACGCGAAGTTGGGAAGTTCTTAGTATTCATGGCTTTGTCTTGCTTGAAACTTCCAAATGTTTATTTTGCAGCATAATTTAATAGTTTAATTAGGCAAACAACTAGCTACTGTACTTCCTACAGAACACTCAAGTTGTGATTTAACAACACGGTTTTGCCTTTGCTAAAGCTGGACTGTATTGCACTGCACAGGCAGCGGAGCCAGGCTGGCGGTGAGAGGCACTGCCAAGCTGTGTTGTGGCCCATGGCAAACCATGATAGACCTGTTGGCTCTCAGCTTTAGGCTTCTCAACAGACAAGGAGAGTTTGTGGTCTTGGGGTTGAGCAGCCTTTGCTTGTGCCCATGGTGCTTAAAAACTTGCGTAAACATCAGAAGTGAGGGCTGTGGTGACGGCTCACTAGGATGGAATTCCCATCCTGGGATTTTCATCTTCACAAGAAAGACATTAGGACACTGGGGAACGCTGACACCCACTACAGCAACACTGCATGACCTGGTGCTGCTGTTGTTACTGTCTATCTGTCCCAGAAGCCTGGCTTTCCGGGTACCACCTTCTGGCACCTGGGGAACATGGCAAACCCCAGCTCTCTGCTCCTCCCACGAAGACCAGTTTGACTTCTGGTCTTGCTAAAGCAAAATGCTTCACTCCTTGACAGCTCTCACTCTGGAGAAGGGAAATGCAAAAATCCAAGGTTTTGCTACTTTGCTGGAGCACTGATCAGTGATGTGCCAGCATCAGTTCTTATCCACTGTACCATGGAAGTGAGGTTCAACATCCCCACCCTGGTCTATGTTATAAAGGGTCTGGCATTTTATCTCTGCCTTTGACTTTATGCTGTGTTTTGTAGATCTTCGTTACTAATAGAAGGTGTAATTTTGTGTGTATGCAGCCATCTTTTCACCTAATAATGTGACTCTCTCATTTACAGATGGCTCTGGACCCTTCCTCTGGGACTCTGCTAGGAGAATGTGATGTGATCTTTGCCAGCAGCACTCAGGACTAAGCCTCTGAGGCAGCTTGGAAGGAGCAGAAGGCACTTTGCTGATTCAAAATGAATTCCCTGAGATGCTGCTGCTGTTAACAAGTTTCTTTTATCCTATCAAGGTTCTGGGGAATCTTTCTATTGACCATTAAGGCAAAGCAAGACAAAACATGCTGAAATTGAGAACTGAATGCTTATGGATGGAAATCCTATAATGCTATGATTCAATTTCTCTTCAGGTAAATATGATTGTTTCTGCAGTCCTGCTGCTTGGCTCACTGAAGCCGGGGAAAAGACTCAGAGGGAAGGAAGATAGAGATGATGTGAGGGGAGAATATTCCAAATCCACCTGATGAATTTGGCCTAGAAAAGGCACAGGGATGTCTCTAAAGGACAGCAGCTCTTCAGTGTAGGGCAGTAGAGTCTGGAAATAACGCTGATGGTATCTCCCTGAGGTTGGTGGCTTTTGTAAAGGGCATCACACAATAGCAAAAACTCTTTAGAGGGAGGGGTTAAACCAGCACTGGGAATGCATTAGATGAGACTAGGCTGCTAACCCAGTCCCTGCTGCTGCCTGCTTGCTGGACCAGGGTTATCCTGTGTGGAGCTGGCCTCATACCAGCATGGCCTGTGCAGGGAGGAAGCTTTGGGAAGAAGGTGTGGTGGGGACAGAGGCTCAGAAGTGATTCCCAAGCAGGGCTACAGTCAGTGCTCCATGGCTTGCTAGAAAGATCTCTTTCTCACAAATGATGTTTTCTTTCCACTGTTTTGAACACACTGTGGGTAGTAAATCACAGCAACGCTTGGTTGGCATAATGGACTGATGTGAAGTGGTGTAGCAACATATTTTGCTCATAGTCTGTAACCATTACTTTGATGGAAAACAGGCAGGGAATGCAGTGGTCTGATGTGCTTAGGGGTAGCATCTTAGACCCATCCAACTCCACAGTGCAGCTCATGTCTATAAATACACACGCAGAATTAAGGCTTAATATGTAATTTCACTGGGAATTGGCTATATAAAGCATGAGATATGGTCAATATTGGAAATAATACACACAGCTCTGCTATACAGACTATAGCCATTGCTACAGTGGGAGAATCACTGCTGCTGCACAGACTTCTTGCAGTCGTATTTGGGCTACGTAGAATCTGTGTTTTCTTCGAAATGTTAAAGATCAGGAATGACTAGTCCCAGCTAAGAACTAATTGCTTGGAGCAAAAACTTCTCCATAGTGAGAGAGTATGGAAGTAGCTTCTGAAACTACAAAAAAGTCACTGTGCTTTTTGCTCTATCAGCAGACTTTAATGAAATTTTGAAGGAGGAAAAAATTGCTTCTTGGCTTAAAGCATGAGCTATGTTATTAATCTCTGCGAAGGAGTTTTATAATTGAAACGCCAGTGGAGCGGCAGCTCTACTGACTCACATCATGACATACCAGTATCTACCATAAGCATATATGAGGCTGCATAATGCTATGTCATGACCGTAAGAGTTCCCAATTATGTAGGGAGGTTGAAAACTATGGCTTACACTCTTATCTTAGTTCAGTTCCCTTAAAACTGTTTTTTGCCATCCTTATGGTATCTGGTTACCTGGTATGGCATATGGCAAGTGGTCGTGAGACCCCACTTGGAGCACTGCATGCAGTTCTGGTGTCCTCAACATAAGAAAGACATGGAGCTGGCGGAGCAAGTCCAGGGGAGGCCACAAGGATGATCAGGGGCTGGAGCACCTCTGCTCTGGGGACAGGCTGAGAATATTGGGGCTTTTCAGAGAAAGAAGCTGTGTGAAGACCTCAGAGCAGCTGACAGTGTCTGAAGGAGGCTACAAGGATGCTAAAGAGGGATTCTTCATCAGGGGCTATAGTGACAGGACAAGGGGTAATGGGTTTAAATTGAAACGGGAAGTTCAGGTTAGTTCTCTCCTGTGAGGGTGGTGAGGCCATGGAACAGGCTGCCCAGAGAAGCTGTGGCTGCCCCATCCCTGGCAGACTATCCCATGTGGTCACAGGTACTGCAGGAGTGTCTTCGGTAAGTTACTGGCATGGCTTATGCTGCCTGTTGGTAAAATGTTATCACCCTGCACTGTCATTTTTATCAGTAGTTTCAGAAAGAGAAGCGAGGTTAGTACTAAGGCTGGCAATGCCTGTGGGCTGAGCTCAGCAGCTGGCCATTAGGGAAGACACGAGCGTTCTCCATACTGCTTTCCATAACCTCTGGGCGTTTGAAAGGCAATTTCTTGGCCAGGTTAGCTTGAGGGCCTCTCAGCCAAGCCAGAAGCTCAGCATTTCCCAGCCCATCCCGGTCTCCATAGCTTATCCTGGGTCTCGTTCTCCTTTGCTGATTTTGCTCCAGTTTGTGCAGCCCTAAGGAAAGCAGGCCCTGCTCAGGTCTGCTCTCTGGAATGCTGACATCTAATAGTAACTTTTATTCTGATTTCTCTACATTTTTCTCTTCTTGAGGTTTCAAAAGAACGGTGAAGAAAGAGACATAAATTACTAGTCTCAACCTGGGCTTTTCTCTGTGTGTTTCTGATTAATACACACCAACATGCCTTCATCATCCCCCTGGTTTGTACCTACCTGTCAGATACGCAAAGCAAAGCTGCTATCAGAAAATCTCATCTTCTCCCCTTTGCTTGAAAGTAGGCGAATGTGCAAAGAAAAAGGACTGTGAGAAATAGTTGAGGCTTTTAAACTAACAATTTCCTTCCCTAAATGGGAATGCCAATGTTTAAGTGGACAAGAGATGCAGTGTGCGCTGTCCCTGCCTCATCCTTTTCATCCAGGCATTGGGAACCTTTAGAAAGACAGGAGGTGAAGAGGAGATGGGAACAGAAACCCATCTTGGAAGGTGCTGCTATGCTCCTGCCTGCAAGCTTTGAAACAGTGCCAGTTCTTTCTGGGTTATCAGGTTTCTGCTTTGGCTATTCACACCTAGCACTTTGCCTTAAACAAAGCACTTGTTTCACTTGCTGGGCAGATGCATCTCCATGAGAAGGGTAGTGCAGAGGAACCAGACCTTCCCCGGTGCCTCAGACCAGCACCACAGTGGTTTCCCCATGGAGACGAGCTTCAATTTGGACCCCTTATGGGTACTCAAAAAGCTCTTCCCTAAAGATATTGAGGATCCATCAGTGCCACAGACACCCACATTTTGCTACTATCTCCTGATCCTGAGAGCTTATGAAAAATGCCCAGGTTGTATTGACTGGTTTAATATCTTCACTTTGTATTTATGGTACATGCAGCTCTTTTTGCGCCTTTTAAATGTTACATTAAAATACAGAGTGGCACTAGCTTTAAAGAATTGAAGCACAAAAGCTCCTTCGCTGCTCTTGTCTCCTATCGTGAAGAATTTACAAAACTCTCAGGGAGGCTCTTGAATTATGGCTCTTCCTCTTCCTCATGATGCATGGAGAAAATAAATGTATTATTAATCTGCCCACTGACAGAGATCTCTGCTCTCTCTCTCTGTCTGTACACAAGGAGACAGATGACAGGAACAGCAGACGTACGCAGAATTGCCTAGTGTCTGCTCAGGCTGGTGAATCACCAAATGCTGGGGATGATGAGATGCTTGGTTTGAACCGGGGCTGCAGGGGTCTGGTGTAGGAAGGTATCTGTGAGGAGCATCTTGGTCCTGGACCAGAGAATCCTTCAGATGTTTGCAGGAAGCTCTTTTTAAACATTTATATATACATATATGTTTCAAAGGCTGGCTGTTTGGAGACAGGCAGCTTGAGATACAGTGAACTGTGTTTTGAGAGGCCTTTGGAGGACAGCCTGCCTGAGGTGTGTGGGTCAGTGCCCCTCAGGGAGGGGAGCAGGAGCAGGTTGGGTACAAGCCCCAGTACTCGGTGGGGATGCCAGGAGCAATGTGGCTTGAGGAAACTCAGGCAAAGGGGACATCCCATCCCTCCCTGAGATCTCCCTGGTGTGTGCAGAGCAGACGAGTGTCCCTGCACACCCACTGGATGCACAGCCATATTCCTGCTAGGACTGTGCGCTCTTCCTGCTCCAGACCAAACAGTGTGGCTCTGTGCCACTGCCTACATCTAGGAAGGGGGGATGGAGTAGGACTAGGATTCAGCAAGGGCTTGTTTTAGCTTTGGAGAGCAAGAGCCAAGGCGGGAGTCGACAGACGTGAACGTGTCTGTGTCGTGACTCAGCTCCTGTGGGATGCATCTATCCCTGGGGAAAGCCCGGCAGCTCAGAGCGCGGCAGCATGCGCCTGCATCCTGCCAAGACTCCTGCCAAGCTCTGTCTTGGCTCCCGGATAAAGAGGGATTTAGTCTGGATGTGTAAGCATGGGCTTTCCCATGGGGGCTGTGAGGTGCCTCACCTAAGGAGAGGGATTGTGCTCACAAAGGACAGAGCCTTGGGGAAGTAGGGAGGGACTCGCTAAGGAGAAAAGCTTGGGCTGGAAGTCGAGACGTGAATTGCTGCAGATGTTGATTACTCTCAACACGTGCTTGGTCCCCCCATAAAGATGACAGCTCATGGCCATGCACTCTCTTTGGACTGTCCATCCTCCTTCCAACTCAGGATGGTGGGATGCCCAGCAGGACATAGGGTGCTGGCACGTCCCAGTGACATCTGTGGGTATGATAGCACAGGGATGTTTTTTGCTTGCTCTGTTGTGCTTCTCCCTCCTGTATGGATCAGTTCCTTCATTTGTGCATAGCTCCAGTGGGAATGCTCTCACTCTTAGATGGTATTCAGAAAGAACTGGTTTCATATCCTATCACACCACACAGCTCCTTGGAGGCTTGCTTTGTGCAGCTCCCTGAGCTTAGCTGTAGAACTTTACAGCTTCTAGAAACCCTAGATTTATGTGCATGGAGACAACCAGTATATCTCACTCTCCTACTCCCACGGATTGGAATATTTCCTATCAAAAAGCCTGCTGGAGTGTCTGGGCACCAAACACTGCCTTGCTGCACAGCAGAGATGATCATACCTGTGTCATACATATGACAAGCAGCATGATGGCAAGGGGCATCTAAGCAGCTTTAGCATCTCTCAGTGCATGTGTAGGTGAGACCCTACCACCTTCTCAGCCCTCCCCTTGGTCATAGGAGAATTTTGGCTTGTGGTTCTGCTTTCTCGGGGACATGAAATTTTGCCTTTACTGGACCAGACCATGAGCCTTAGTGTAGGACAGTGGCTACAGGACATCTGGTTGCAGTGGGCTTAGAAGAGACAGGCAGGGTGCTGCATCTTGCTCACTGTATGCATCCCTGGCAGAGCAGAAGGGCAGAAAAGCCCTGCTGGCCATGTGAATTAGTAATGCCTCTTTTATGGCTCACTTTCAGTGTTTGCCCTCTGTTGTTATCCTGCTGGTGCTTTGTTAGTTGTGCTTAGTGAGGCCGTCACACTCCTTGGGTGCAAAGAAATTGCTATTTTCTTCCTGAAGTTTCCACTTGTGTTCCCTTCTGTTTTCCAGATTCCTGTGGAGGATGTCAGGGTCTGTTCCCACCCTGAGCACCATGAGGTGTTGAGAGGGAAGGTTGTTTGTATGAGCAAGTTAACAGTCTGGAGACACGTATTGATGCTAATTGATTTCCTGTCTCTTTTTCATGTCCAAATGATCTGCTATATCACTGCTATAAATATCAATAACTTTGTGGCTGAAAAACATGGCACAAAGTCGTAGCCTTGTTGCTGCACATGCAAAGGGCAAGAGAAACACCAGCTGCTGATCATCTGGTAGGTCTTGTGCTCTGTGTGTCTGAAAGAAGCAAACGAAACCACTGACCCTGCGGAAACAGAAGTTCAGAGGAATGCAATGTATGAGCAGTGTAAGAACAGTGTCGTTGGATGTAAACTGCCTGGAAGCCCTGTTCAACGGGTGGGTAAGGTTGAGAAATGCCCAAGCTTTGCATCTGATGAGATCTCTCTGGTAGTTTGGTCTAGATATCCCAGGGAGAGGAGGGTCCCTCCACTGCATTGCATTAAGCCACATTTCTTGAGCTTCACAAAGGCCGTAGCTATTACCTGAGATCCCAAAGTAGAAGCTCCAAGTGTTAGAGAATTCACAGCCCTTTGACCTGGTGGGTAATTACCTTCCCTATTGAAAATGAGGCTGTCATGGTTGAACCTCACCTGAGACCCCACCTGGACTATATAGGAAAGATGGGGAGAGATGTTTTAGCAGGGCCTGTTGCGACAGAATGAGGGGTGATGGGTTTAAACTAAAAGGGGGAGATTCAGGCTGAATGTGAGGAAGAAATTCTTTACAATGAGGGTGGTAAAACACTGGCACAAGTTGCCCAGAGAGGTGGTGGATGCCCCATCCCTGGAGACATTCCAGGCCAGGCTGGATGTGGTTCTGGGCAACCTGGTCTAGTTGAAGATGCCCCTGCTCACTGCAGGGGGTTGGAACTGGATGAGCTTTGATGAACTGGATGAGCTCTTCCACCCCAAACTATTCTATGATAACCCCAACCGGCAACTAAGCACCACAGAGCTGCTTGCTCGCTCCCCACAGCAGGACGGGGAGAAGAGAATTAGAAGTGAGAAAACTCGTGGGTTGAGACAAGAACAGTTTAATAATTGAAATAAAACAATAGTCATAATAATCACAGAACGGTTCGGGTTGGAAGAGACCATAAAGATCAACTAGTTCCAAACCCCATGGTGTGACGGCCTGCTTCATTTTGCAGCGTGGTAAGAGACACCAGAGGCTGTTGTGGTGTTACTGGGCTGATCCAACCTTAGCAGAGATGTTTCCACATGTCTCCAGTATGACACTCCAGATTATTACAAAGTAAGTTTGGGCTGAAGAAGCTGGGATGTGTGGAAGCTACATCCCATCTCATGGGAACAAAGGAGGTCCTAAAAGGACCTAAATTTTGCTGTTTTCTCAAAAGGTGTCCTGATTCATGAGGCTGAACAGAAATCATTGATCTTATAAATCAGGGACAATTCCAAGAGCCTGGAGAAAAGAGCCCTCATCCGTCAAGTGCTCAGGGAAGGAGGGTGGCAGGACTGGGTCGTGATGGTGGGTCAAATTATGAAAAGGCATATTCTGGTGAGTAAAGTGCTGAAGGAAGATGAGATAATTCATATCAGTCAGTGTAGGGCTGTGAGAATATTAACATGGTGTTGCTTTCTTATTAGATTACACCTGGGGTCAATAAAAGCAATAGTATTGACCCAGGATATGTAGACGTCTGTAAGCATTTATGATTTTGCAAGTTTCTACTATTGATCAAGAATGATGTTTAATTCTTAGGGCACACATGAAATGGTTGAAAGAGTGGCCAGCCAATGTCCAAAATGAAAGCTGTTTATCTAATTTGTTTTCTTAAAGATCAGCTCTTGTTCCTATGCTGCTTTTTCCCCCCCCCCTGTATTTTTATCTACAGTATGGAAAATAATATTCTGAAAGTACTGATAAGGTTCCCAAGTGATTTGAAGTGATTTGAAGATTGGAAATGAGGTAAACAAGGAGAGACTTGCTGATATACAACCTGGGCAGCTCGCTAAGCCAAGGGCAAGCAGACAAATACGCATTTCA
Source organism: Nestor notabilis (assembly GCF_000696875.1). Taxonomy (NCBI): domain Eukaryota; kingdom Metazoa; phylum Chordata; class Aves; order Psittaciformes; family Psittacidae; genus Nestor; species Nestor notabilis. The sequence goes on along the minus strand of NW_009909913.1, from coordinate 28,051 downwards.
AGGCATGCAAATACAAGGTCAAGCATTTAGAAACAAAAATGTAGGTTAGGCTTGTGGAGGAGGAGACTCTCAGGAAGAAGAAACTCAGATAAGGGATGGTGGAAAACTAAATGCATATGACTTCCCACTCGTGGTTGCAGCTGAAAGACCAGTAAGATTCCCTGGGTGTATGGCTAAGTATAGCAGGCAGTAGGAGTAGGGAGGTTGAATTACCTCTGGGTTTGGCACTGGTGCACAGCTGCTGGGTGCTGAGCTCATTTCTGGTGTCCACATTTCAGAAAGTATGGAGAAAAACTGCAAAATGTTGGACGAGAGACACGAGAATGATCAACGTTGAGAAACCACCCCAGAGAGTTAATGAGAGTTGCCTCATTTCATGTACCAGACTGAAGGTTAAGGATTACTTTGAATCGCAGTTGATGACCATGCTGGAGGTTCAGCAGAGTTCTTCCATCTCTAAGACTCATAAGTTCAGTTGGAAAATAGGTTGCAAATTGTTGACAGTCAGGGCAAAGACCCATTGCAATGGCTGCAGGGTCTCCACCACTGAAGATCTTCATCACCAGGTTGGGTTTCTTCAAAGATGCATCCTAGGACTCCTCCTAATGCCTGTGGCCGAGGTGCGGTGCAGGATACCCCACCCCAGGCTGCTGAACACCCCAGTGGACATAGCTGTGCACCATGGAGGACAGCAGCAGTGCTACAGAGCAGGCAGAGGGGCACAGGCAGGTTACCCGGGCGGTGGGGTGGGGTGGCTGGGTTGGCCCTGCTCTGAGCGGACATCAGCCTACCCTGCTTTGCACCTCACAGAATGTTTGATACCCCTCTGGTGGCTTCCGTGACCGATTTGACTGCTCAGTGGTTTTGTCTGTTAAAACATCTGTGTTTATACAATTTGCTTTCTCTTATCAATTTATCCCAGGCCCACCTTACGCTTTTGCAGGAGTTATTTATCTAAACCGATTCCTTCTCCCATAGGTCTCTTTGCCTAAAGTAATACTATAAGCTATTTCCCTCTGGTAAGCACTCTTATCCAGACTTTCCGTGTTCATCTAAAATCCAGCAGAATAGTATTTTAGAGATCTGAAGCCCCAAAATACCATGCTGGAGCAGCTGAAACCAGTACAGGAGATCAAATATTAAAGCAGAGGGGTCAGGGCATGCTATGGGGCTCCACAAGGGCTTCTGAAGCTCTCTGCAGTGCTGCTGACTTCTACAGAGACTGCATTATCAGATCCCATTCTGCTGCATGTTTGTAATTATTGCTGCATATCATCATTATTGAGTCTTGCAGGTTTTGGCTTGCCATTCCCTTGCAGTGCTTCTGCACTAAGAGCCTGTAAAGAGCATTGTCAGTAATAAATCCCCCCTGATTTTAACATACTGTTATTTCAAAGGCGAGGTTATCTCTGTGACAGCTTGACATTCAGGGATCACAAAGCTTCCCCGTAACAACGAAGTATGGAATGATCTAATTATGCTTTGACAGGTCATCCCACAAAAGAATTAGGTAGGATTGGAGGTATTTTATCATGTTGCTGTGTGTGCTACATGTCAAAGACATGAAGGTAGGAAAACTTTCAACTAAATAATGTTTTCAGGGCTAGTGGTTGCTGCTGGGAAAACCTGTGTGATTCCCTTCCCTTCTGTTCCCACTCCCTGCATGGAGGCTGACTTTTACCGACTGAGATTGCGGCTCTTAAAAACGTTCTCCTTCTGCTCTTAACTATGGCACATTGTTTAGGAAAATCCTTTTAGTGACAGAAGAATTTGGATCATGTGAACCTGGGGCTGAAAAATACAGTAAATAAGTTTCCTGAAATATTTGATGGAATTTATCTTGAGGTATTCGAGTGCTCCTGCACACAAAGTGCACTGGGCAGGGCTGCCCCCCTCCTCGCTAGCACACCCTGTGCTTGTTTGCATTGGAAGTAAAATGTGTTTCTGTCCTTAGAGCAAGAGGTTTGTTTTATGTCGTGTTGATTTCAATGGAGCCAGTCAAGTGAGATGAGGAGCTTCACAGCCATGGTGCCCAGGCCAGGAACATCTCTGGAGTAACAGCAGGAGAACTGTTCTACATCACCTGAAGCTCCCAGGGCTGGGACACTCACTTCGGAACCCAAGCCGGCTCAGGCAATGACAGGTAAAAGCTGGGCTCCTCCTGCTCCAGCTATGAAAGGCCATGGAGATGCTGCGAGGGCTGGAGCAGCTCTGCCTAAAGGGGCTACAGGGAACCTGGAGAGGGGCTTTGGGCAAGGGCCTGGGAAGAGCATCACCGCACTGGCACACGTTGTGCCGCTGAGTGCACACTGAGCCTGTGCAGCCCAGAGTGGCTCTGCCCAAGCACCTTATATCACTTAGTGGGTCTTCCCAGCAGTGCAGTGTGAGTGTGGAAGTGCAGAGGTTCTTTCATCTCAGCGCCCTCAGTACTCAGCTGCAGGTGGACACATGCCCGCAGGTAAGGCAGCCTTTCTCTGTATTACCTGTATCAGACTTCCTTCTGGCATGAGCCTATTTCCACTAGCAGGAGTAAAGAAAAACCAGTGTAAGTCCCTGGCTAAAGTCCTCTCTAATGGATGGTTCTGGGAAAAGCTTCCCTGCAACAGCTTAATTGCTATGTGCATAGTGTAGGACGCAAAGGCTTCCACCTCTTTTGGAGATGCCTTCTTTTATTTTGGAGCTAGTCACACTTGTATGCTAAATCCTGACTAAATGCTTCCAAAGAGAAGCATCAGCAGGACCGAGGTGATAGTTTTTCCATGGACTGTACCTTTCGGCTCGGTGCTGCCTCCTCTATTGTAATTTAGAATGAGATATTGTTGTGTTCCTGGCAATAATTATGTGTGTATTATTCCAAAGGTTTTGTTGATTAAAAAGCTTAGAATGCATTCTTTAAAGTGGTCCAAATATTGTTTCCATTAAGATAAAGGGATTATTTAGTATAATAGCATGCTATTGAGCATTTATATGGCATTCTTCCTCTTCAAAGCACTTGTTTTGGAAAATGTTCTTTGTAAAAACTGGAGGAGAGCACAGGGTCAAGGGGAGAGCTCTCAGAATTTAACATTTTCTCATCATCTGCTGAAAGACTGGAACTCTTCAAAAAGGCTTCCCAATGAATTCTGTTTAGAAGACAAGAACTTGACTAGTTTCACATGTCTGCTATGGAGGAAAATGGGCCAAGCCTCCGATCAACCCTCCAGGAGAAATGGGTTTCTGTTTTAGAAAGCCTGTGCCAAGGTTTGGCCCCAAGAGCTGGGCTTGAGAGGCCTGAGCACTTCGAAACATACTGTGGAAGAAGCATGGAGTCATCCTGAGCAAGAGGGGCCATAGGCTCTGCAGCACCTTAAAAAGGCACTGGGAAGGTGCCTTAATTGCTTTTCAAATGATTATTCCATTGTCCTTGGTACATGCCAGGTTTGAAGATGCTTGGTACAACAAGTTATCTTCCTTTTTAAAATAAAGGTTAGTTTAAGCTTATCAAGAAAATTAATTGCCATTGCAATGTACCATGGAAAAAATGCTCTCACTCCATCCTGGAGACAGCTGTGAGGCCGTAACTCTCCTTCTGGATACAAGAATAAGTTCTTTGCCAGGGTAGTAATTATCTCAGCATCTGTCTCTTCCTTTCTCTGCTCCAAGAGAACTGAAAGCCTCTGACAAGGTTTGCAGATCAGCAAACACGAGGGAATTCTCAGCCTCTCTCCCCAAGGACCGACATTTATGTCCTTCACCTTCCCATATGCTCTCTCTCCTTTGCTCCAGAAATAGGACCCACGCTGATGTTCCCTGTTCATGGCTGCGGAGTGTTGCCCCTCGCTGTCAGCCCCAGCAATGGGAGGGTGTTTGTGAGACCCCCTCTTTGCCACCCCTGCACAGCTCTCCTTGCACATCGCGGCTCTGGTGTGGACTTCCAGCCCTGCGGGGCTCATGCAGGAGGGATGTGATGTGGCTCCTCCAGAATGAGGTGAAGCCACGGTTCTCCCCACCCCCGGAGTGCTAAGGAGGAACAATAAGAGATAATGTGTTTTATCAGTGTTGTGCCCAAAGTCTTTTGAGAAATTAACCTAACGAGCACCAGCCCTTCCCTGAAGGGCTCTCCTGCAGCTCCTGAACAGCATGGTGTAGTCACAGACAGCCCTGCCACCAGTGCTTTCAGCTTACATTGTGCCCCCACTCACCCGAAGGCTGTTCTTAGACCCAGTGGGTCCAAGCTCAGTTCTCCCTCCTCTTCCTTTGCCAGTGCCGTGCCCTGGCCCATCTCACAAAGACCCATGTGGTGGTCTCCCAGCTGCTGCACCAGATCCTGGGGCATCTAATCCTCACTGCTCAGTCTCTGCTCCATGGAAATATGTATAAACCTGTGAGCTGTCCTTCCTTCGAGCCCACAGCACTGCAGCATTTGCCCATTTCTCTACTGAAGCCAGCATCCCCTCCCCACCTCTGGCTAAGGTCCCCTTAGCTCACCCTTGTGACGTGCCTTTTGTGCTCCTTGTGGCCAAATGCTGTGCTTGAGGGCTGAGCTTTACTCATTATTAGTCTCTGCTTTGCTGTGTGAGATCACTGAGATGGACCTCATCTTTGGTGGCTGTCCCTGCCCTCATTTCAGGTTGGATTTCAGGTACAACCCGGAGAGCATCACCCCTTGTGTTGACAGCTCTTCTGTGATTGTTTTGTACCATGAACAAATTGCATTGCTGGTCTGTGCCTTCATCCTTCCAGGTTATTGATCATACAAATTAATTAAACTGATTCCAGTATTGATCCCAATGGCAGTCTATATTTTGCAACCCAAACTGCTTTCATTTAACTACTCGTTCTCATCAATATCACAGCCAGTTCTTTCTTCACTCCGGCAGCTCCATCTATACAACAGCCAATACGCACGTAATGAC
>NW_009909913.1:14299-23125 GCF_000696875.1 Nestor notabilis | reverse complement strand
ACTGTTTTCTAGGGTGTGTTAAGTTTTTCTTATGCTCCATGCTCCTGGCAGAAAAAGAGGGGTGACGCAGCTGTGCAAAGGGTCTAGATACAGAAATAATCATGGCTGGAAAGAGGGAAATCATTCTCTTTATGCACAGCAGTTTTTACTTTAACAGGCAGCCCTTGCCCATACTGCTGGTGCAGCTTCCTGGGGCAGAGCTCCCTATTCCGTGCAAGCAACAGGCATGGTCTCTGGAGATGCCACACTTGCTTCTCCTCAGAGGATAAGGCAATATCTGTCCTATCCAATTGCAGTGAGCTTTTATTGGCAATCACCAAGCTTGTGTTTGGCAGAGGTGTCAGTCTGAATCTATGTAACTCCCAGGGGTCTGATATGTCTCTTTCCTCCCTCTCTGTAACTTAAAGAGAGCCTCTGCCTGTTTCCAGTTTATCATGATCCTCTGCCTTGGGACTGACACTGCAGGATCTATTAATTTCTTATTGCTCTGAGTTTTAACTGAAGACCCTCTTGTAACCCACTCATAACCTTCATGGGAGAGTGGAGTATCCTTGCCAATTATCTCAGAGATAGCTTTATAAACTCATTCCCTCCATCAGGAATAACTCACATGAAAAAAGATTCACCTTCCTTTCAGCAATGTCACTGAAGTCACAGCACAGTCAGAAAAAGCTGAAGCACTAACAGGAGTCCTATGAAACCACACGTGCTCCCTCCTCACTTCTTACTCTCCCTCCACCACCCTCCTGACTGCCAGAGCTCCCAGTCACATCTCAAGCAAAAGAATCTACATTTATAAGTCCTCATGCCCTTTGACATAGTCAATTTGTCCTTCCCTCCCTTCAGAACAAAAATAAATGGGGGACTTCTTCATTATCTTCCAAATGAGATGTGAAACCGAGGTCTTGACCACTTGTGATCATTAGAGAAATCCCATGGCACTTCTTGCAAGAGCAAGACCATTAGCCCTGATGTCCTGGCAGAACTCCAGTTTGGGTGATTATAATTACATTTTGCCTGCTTTTGTAACTTCAAAGCGATAATACACGTTCCCTCCCTTGCTGTCCCAGCCTGTCATGCAGGGCAGCCCTGCACCCTCACCCATGTGTTGGGGGTTCCTCTGCAAGGGCAGGTTGAATATGGCCTTGATTGGCCCAGACAGCGTCTGGGAGAGACAGGTCATGGGCTGCTTCTTTTCCATCTCCATTTGCTTTTCTGAGACCCTAGAAAGAGCAGCGTGTGTCTGTGCCAGACAGTGCTGTCCACTGGCTGCATCCCCAGTAACTCTGCTGCTTGCTACAGAAACCCCTCTTGGGTGATTTTCTGGTCTCTCACTGTTTTCTTGCTCCTGGACGTGGCTCTGCTATAAAAATCTTCCAATGTGCAATCTTAGTTTTCCATTCAGCCCATGACCACTTACATTATGATCCCTCACTATGAGGGTGCTGAGGCGCTGGCACAGGGTGCCCAGAGAAGCTGTGGCTGCCCCATCCCTGGCAGTGTTCAAGGCCAGGTTGGACACAGGGGCTTGGAGCAACCTGCTCTAGTGGAAGGTGTCCCTGCCCGTGGCAGGGGTTGGAGCTGGAGGAGCTTTAAGCTCCCTTCCAGCACAAACGATTTTAGGATTCTACAATAATTAGCATTTAATGCAAACTGAGTAACAGTGGTCTCTCCAAATCAGTGTTGATCAAAACATACATGGGAGGGATGGGATGAGCTGGTGCTGTGGCTGCAGGGCAAAGCTTGGCACTGTGGGTCTGCTGCCCTATGGTCATGCTGGAAGCCACCCAGCTCTTTAAGACCCTTCCGATTTTCATTTTAAATCCAGCATTTTGGTCTGAGTTCATTTGGTCAGAGGATCTGGCTCTTTTTGCCTGTGTTTATTTTCCTGTTTGGCTGGCTCAGTATGTGTTTCATTTCCTTGGCTCCTTCAGCATTTCTTTGAAGTCTGATTACAGCAAATACACAAACTGGCTTTCCTAGTGGGAAATTCCTTCTGCAAACACATGGGTGCCAGCCTGGCTCTGGAGCAGCCAGCCCCACTTGTCCAGGGGAGTGGGCTCAGGGGTGTTTGTCGCTGCCACCCCACAGAACCAGTGCACCAGCCAGGATCCACCATGTCCATTCCCATTGGCATCATGCGCAGATTCCCACGTCGAGCTGAGCCCTGCCTGCACCACACAGGTCTTCCCAACAGCATCATCTTTGCCATTGAGCAATGCAGGGACAAGCAGTGGACCCAGGGCAGAGCTCCCTGGCTCAGAGCTGGCACAGGCTGCACCATTCTGCAAAGGCTGGCAAAGACCAACTCACAGCGGCTGCATCCCTGCAGAAGATGAGCAAGCGTTTCTGGTGAGGGCTGCCTCTTCCCACTGCTCGGTTGGGAGGCTACATGCATCCGGAGCCTGCATCCCAGGCAGCCATGGAGAGGGTGAGTGTGCAAAGTCACGAGGAATCCTTCACTGGGCTTGGAAAGCCTCTGCTCACGTTGTGCATAAACACATCTTGGCATTATTTCTCCCTGCTGCATCCTGGAGCAGCCAAACACTGCGACAGAGAAACTTGCAGAAACAAAAGGTATTTCTCCCTAAGCCGAGTGTCACTGGAAAGGGCTCAAGCTGCAGTAAGCTTTCACTCCCCTGTCTCTATTCGTAATTAAGCTTTGCACTAATAGCCAATGAAATTAATGCTCAAAGCTCATTCTCTATTAATGGAGAGGGTGGTTGCTGTTGTGCATATGTGTTTAAAGCAGAGTTGTACCTGCTGATCTTGATGAATGGGTCATTTGTGCTCTGAGTTTCTTCTGGAAATGAGGGGTAGAGTACACAGCCCCGGTGCTGATAAGGGATGCTGTTATTTTGTTTTCTGTAGCCATTTCTCCAGGAAGCCGTTGCTTCATTTGTATTGCTTTTTTAACCTTATATGCTCAGTGGGCCCAAGCAAGACTTCTTTCTTCTTGAATTAAATGTAATCAGGCTGAGCAGCGAGGAAGAAATGATGAATGAGGACATCATTTTGGAAAACACATATCTCCTGACTGCTTATCTCAGTGACATAAGAGGACTTGAATACAGTATGGAAAATAAATGCAGATGGAGGCTCAACATATCATGCTGGAAAATAATAGCTCAGAGGGCTAGACCTGGCCAGAAACTATTTATTATTTAGAGCATTACTGGTGTAATTTATAAAGGTTAATCATTAAAACTTTACTTCTCCTAGAGGAAAATGGCTGAAGAGCTCTGGCATTTGTCGTGTGTGCAGCATCATGGCAATGAAAGGAGCAACCTTGCAGGGAAAGCCAGTGCCTGTGCTGATCCATCCAAGAGGGCATCATCATCCCTCCTATCTGCAACCAGATCCAGTGCTCATGGACCCACCATGAGAAAGCTTTAGGGGCAAGGATGGGTCACAGAACTGTTGTCCTTCAGGGAGGGCACTGAATAAAGTCCCTCTGCCTCACAAGAAGCTCATCTCCTGGCCACCATCCTGGGCTGGCAGCAGCAGCTTGGAATATGTTGCAGTGCTTGGAGTCTCTAGAGGGCAAGATGGAGCAGGGACTCCAAATAAAACATCATGGAGGGGAAGCATGGTGAGGGTGTCATCATTTCACTTCTAGCCCAGGGTACCTTCATTAATAGCCCTATAAATAAGGAGGAGAAGAAAGGGGGAATACTCACCAAAGAATCTGCTTTTCAAACACTCCAGTGTACTGCTCAAGTTATTTATTTTGTGATGTGACTTCCTCTAGATAGAATAAATCTGATAAAGTCTGGCCACACAGAGCTAAAATAGCATCTGAGCCGGCTTGTTCAACATAGGGCTGTGTGTCATTATGGAAACAGCCACATTTTCACCCAGAGCAGAACAGGCCACTTAGCCATGAAAAAGAAGGGGCTTTTGCCCACTGATAACATGACTTCCATAAGAAATAAAGTGCCTTTGCAAATTCAAGCCATCAAGTCATGGCTGTGTTCTGGTGGGGGAATGCTGCTTATAGCACAAGAACAAGGAGTACAGCACATCCCAGAACAAGCCTCATTAAGGGAGTATTAATGATGGTAAATAAAGATGGCAGAAAAGTCAGTGTGGAGAAAATAAATGGCCCAGCTCAAGCCACGTTCAACCCAAACAACCCTGAGACTTCAAATACCTGAACTTTGAGTCTGGAGACAGGCTCCAGTGCTAATTGAAAACTGCTTATGGATGCAACATGGTGCAGTTTATTTCACCTCCACGTCAAGAGTGTTTCACTGCAGAAAAGGCCTTGAACGTCCTGGGAATCCCGGCCCACCCACCAGTGCAGTAAATCAGCTTTACCCATTACAGGTCACTGCCCGGGGAGCAGCCAGATTCCTCACAGAGCCAAGGGAAACAGCCAGCGTTGCTCGAAGGTTTGCACTATCCATATGAGGGGGAAGAAGAGCTTTGGTTAGCAATTTGAGTTGTAAATGAATTGAACTGAAGCAAGTATTAATTAGTGTCTCTGCTTATTGCCATAAAAGTTCCCATTCATTCACACAGTGGCTGTTTTGCCTTGCTCGTGAAATCCAGGTATCAGCGCCCTGCAGGTCCTGGGATGCAGCCCTGCCCTGGGAACACTCCTCACACCACTGGCACAAATGCAACCGCTGGGAACAAGGTGAAAGCAGCAAAAATCCCATTGGATTTATGGTTTTATTCTTGCTGCTCACATCCCCCGTTCCTAGGAGACATAATTTCAACAAACCCCAGCCTGGGGGTATCTTGCATCTCCCTGTGATGCTATGGGGCCGCTGCACTCCAAATATTGAGAGTGCCTGGATGTAAAGCACCATTTTGGCCATGTGTAGCCTTCGAGCAGCACACAGCTTGGGTTCTGCCAGGAAACAGGGAGTAGGATAGGGTAAAGCTGGGGAAGGATTCAGAAGTGCTTCTGTCCAAGGCAGCAAGCAGCAGCAACCTTCTGGAGCAGGAACCTGGCATCACTCCTGGCTGCAGCCCGGGATGGAGGACTGGAGGATTTAACTCAGAAAGCCTGTGGGTTCCTGAGGGATGGATGCTTAGGCTCATTGCAAAATGATGGCTCAAGGTTTAGCAAGGCAAACTGAGAATTGGGACTGAACTGGTTTTGGAAATCCTTCAATGGCCTCCTTACCAAAAATGACAACTTTCTTTTTGATAATTCTCTCTCCTTTTTTTCTTTTTTCTTTTCTTTTTATAATTTCACTTTTAAAGTGTATGATTTCCAGTTTTTCTTAGGTCTCCCCTAGTTTCTGACTTATTTTGGCAATTACCTCTAAGTAGGGCTGCAGTGCCATGAACCCAAGGTGGTGTTCTGCCTGCTGAAAAGCCTCTAAATCTTGGAAACTAACCATGAAATCTAAAACCAGAACAGAGACAATGGCTGGGGTGACACTTCCTTGAAAAGGAGTAGTGGAAACCTCAAACACAATGAGCTTGTTGCCTCTAAGATGATGTGTGACAAAGGAGAGGGTAGTGCATGGGGTGCTCCTGTCCTGCTGCCCTGGGCTTGGCAGTGGCATGGGTACTGCCAGCACTGGAATTCAGCCTGTGCATGGAGCTTCCCCGAGAAAGATGCTGCCCTCTCCCTCCTTCTCTTTCCATCTGTAAACTGGGAACAGAGATAGCGCCTACAAATCAAAGTCAGGCAGGGGATGCTTTTGGCAATCCTTACTTTGAAGACCGCTATGCGGTGATCTCAAGGATCACACAATAAGTGGCAAAGTGTTCTATGTGACAAAGGGAACCTCTGCCTTGCAAAACAAACCTGTTCAGAAGGGCCATAGAAACCTGTCAAGTGCTCATCCTTCAAAGGCAGTTGCTGCATAGGCCAAGGGCTCCTCGCATGCAGAACAAAAACGTCATCTGCGAGGTAAGAAAGTGTGAAGGGGAAATAGTCTTCTCCTCCATATTTGCACACTGGTCTTTAAATTGCATCATATAAATCAGCCCCACCAAGTAAATGTGGAGTGTTCTGAAATATTGTATTTGCTTTGGATCAGTTCACAACCAGATTGCTTTTATTTTGTTTCATAAGAAGTTGAGATTGGAGATGTATGGACATGTTACTCTTTATGTTTGCATCTGCCACCCTGGCAGGAGAAAAATGGTTGCTTGGGTTTTGCAAACGTTCTCCAATTATTTTCCTAAAATGGTTTGGATGAAATAATGTTGATTCATATAATTAGCTGAAATAATAAACTGGCAAGACTTTGGGTTTGTTTCCTTTTGGAAGGAAAAATACTGCAATGAACTCAACACCCTATAGTGTGGTTGGCATGAATTATAATGTCGTGATGTGAACACCTCGGGGCGTATCACAGACTGCACTCAGTCCCAGTGGTTGTCCTGGCTGGAGAGACCTGCATTCCCAGTGTTCCGTCTCCCCTACGGCCATAGGTTTTCCATTCAACACTTGCAAAGGCAGTGCCAAAGGGATGTTTCCTGGGAGGCAAAGGGAGCTCCAGAAGAGCATGATGCTTCAAGTGTGCACACTCCTAACATGCCAGATGAGCCAGCTTGGGTTCACCTTCTCCTTTGCTTACCAGGATCATTATCTGGACAGACTGAACACTTCAGTGAATGCCAAAGGACAACCCCTGATGCACACAAGCAGAAAGGAGTGATGCTCCAGTGCGCAGCTTGATCTTTCTTTCAGCCCTTGAAGGGATCTGGTGATTTTATCACTCTCTTCAGGAGGTGCACATTTGGGTCTATTCCTCGGGGCTCCTGCAGCATCACTGGTCCTGGGGAATGAACACAGAAGTTGCCCTATGACACACATGAACCCCATCTGCTTCCATTGCCCATGTTTCATAAAAGAAAGCAAGCAACAGCCCAAGTAAAAATGCTGCAGACTACTAAAATAACCTAATTTTGAGTCATCTTTGGAAAAGATGTGTGGGTTTTTTAAGCACTTTTAAACCTGACAGTACCAGATTTCATCTTTGACCTGCCTTCCTTCCCAGCTCTCAGCACCCCCTCCCTGTGCAATAACCTCTGCTCCTCCACCCTGCATGAGTTCTGCACACTCAGATAGTGGATCAATCACCATAATAGCTGTTGTCTTCCAGGTTTATTAATGCTTTCCAAGTGAATTCCTGTTTTCTTGCTAATAACCCTGCCAGTGGAACACTTTTGTGGACACGCAATTATTCATGTGGCAAACTTGCCACCCGAATGCTGGTGGGTAATTAGGAAGCTTTGCATCCAACTGGAAGCAAGTCATTTTTAATCTCTGCAATAGGCTTCAAGCTGGCAATATTTCACTGCAGGACTGTCTTCACTGCAAGCAGTGCTTAGGAAGGAAAGGCAGCTGATCCCTATTGAGGGATTGAGAGGGACACAGGTGCTACCCATAGAGATTAGCTTGGCCCCACAGTTCATATTAGCAGGTTTCTCCCTGCACTTGTAGAGTGAAACTGGAAGGAGAAGAGGTCTGAAGTGAAGGGGCAACCAGAAGCTGGTTGTTTGTTTGTCTGGCTGCTGCTGGTAGGGACAAGGAAAAGCACTGTAGAAAGAGGTATGTCTTGGTGTTGGAGCAATGATTTTCCTACGGTGCTTGTGTGAGTTGGGATTGTTCCTGCCTCTTTGAGCAATAACAGGCTGGGCAAAGCCATGACAGAAATGCTTCTAAAGCAGTGATGAGGAGTTCAGCTATGGAGAAAGCCAGGCTGAGTTTATTTGTGCTATTCTTGTTGAAGCAAAGCTGTGGGTATCACTCCACTAGCTCAGCTAATAGCTGCTATCTGTCCCCAGCAGTTCTCTCTAGTTTTTGGTAGATAGGCAATGCTCGGGATTAGATACAACTGCTGGGCACAGCTCCAGTTCCCTGTGGTAGAGATAGACATAGGGCTGTATATGGACTGAAGACAGTATGTGGTCTTTTGTATTGTTGGGCTTTGTCATTTTAGTGTATATAATGTTTGGCAGTCAGAATAGTTGGCCAAGCTGGGAGTCATCTGCTTTAAAAGAGCGCAACTTGGCAGCTCTGTTTTATCCTTTACTGATTCATGTTGGTGGAAGCTAAAATTTGAGAAGCTTAAAAATGAAAAGGAAGAGTCTTCTTGCTGTAAAGTATGGGTTTAACTTGTGGCTTTCTTTCTTCTTCCTTACACTTTCTTTATTGGTCCTGGGCACGGTAACAGAGCTATCCATACAGGCAGTGTCAGTGTTTTTATGCTGACTGTAAAAATACCCTGAACTATTTCCTCTGCAAAAGCCAGCACCTCTCTCAAATGCAGCATTGCCAGGGCCAGCGTATTCCTCTTCCAGACAACTGAATATGGAAAAGAATGCAAAACACACTGAAAAGCAGAACCTGTCAGTCATTCCTCAGCAGCAGTCAGCACGGGGAAGGATGGGTGCAGAGTCAAACATGGCCATTTTCCTTCAGGCACTTTCATGCCTAGTTTAGAGGTAACACCTTGGGAGGTGGGATGCATCCTGTTCTCTGGGATGTACCTGAGATGTCTGTGGCTTTGCAGCTGAGTGGATGTGCTACAGTGCAGAGCAAGGCAGTTGCCAGCATGTGCTTGACAAGAGGCTGGGGCAGGGTGTAGAGGAGACAGGAGTTCCCCAAGCCCTTCTAGGGCCCCTCATCAGCAGTGGGATGCCCTCAGGACTGCAGGAACTGAGTGCAGGGTTACCCTTGGGGAGCCAGGCGCTCCTAGTGCTGCACGACATCCCTGACTGTGGCTTCTGCAGGAGCTCTGTGTGCTGTTCCTCACCCCACGTGAGGATTTAGGGGTTGGCAGCTTCTGTGGCTGTTCATAGGAAGGGCTGACACTGAGTCAGTTGTGCTGTGGCGGGCAAATGGCCTCT
>NW_009909913.1:609-14270 GCF_000696875.1 Nestor notabilis | reverse complement strand
AAGGCTGTTGCAGTAAGGCAGGGACCCTTCCAGCACCTTCTTCCCCATCCATGTCCCCCAGTGCGAGCAATGCATGATGACTGCACCACCCTGCACACACGGGTATAACCCTGACTGTTCCACAGTCAGCAGCAAGTGCCCATCAATCCACTGGAGTCATTTTAGACTGCTTTAATTCTATTTGTTTCATTACGCTGTTACGGCTCTCCTCAGACACAGTGCTAATTAACTCAATTCCATCCTAGCAAGTCCTGGCTCCCTCATCATCTCTAGGGTTTCCAGTCCAGGGAGTTGTAACAGCTCATTTATCCCAGGGGGTTTAAATGGATGCTTTTCCGTGGTGGAGCTATAGGCTTGTGATTGCAGAGGTGCATTCAAGTCTTTAATTCAGTGTGTAGCATTGAAAATTGTGGAGATTTTAAATAATTCATCACTGGGCTTCAATATATTTAGCCATTCAAATTAGGAATCTGGGATTCTGCAGAGAGCTGGTGTGTGTCATGGTCAGAGGTTAGCTCTGCCCCTGTGTCCATGCAGAGGAGTTCAGACAAATTAAGTCAGAGGAAGTGACTGGCAGCAAAAGATAGAAGAAAACCTGTGACACATAATAATGCTGTGAGAACCTCCAGGCAGCTGTGGGCTGGGTGATGCTGGTACATGGTCCAGCAGGATGCAGGCTGCCAAGGTGCTGGGAGACTGAATTAGCAAGAAGCATTGCCTGGGATTGTATGGTTGGAGCCAACTGCATGGTTAAGGTAAAGTCTCTGGGCTTATACCCATGAGCTGCCAGTGCTTGAGGACTGTCTCCACCTGTTTCCCGCTGTTCTGTACGTGGATTGCATATCACTGGATGCAGCGAGATGCTCTTGTTCTTTGTTGTGTCCTGCTGGTGACTGTAAAACAGGCAACCTGGACACTCAAGCCCACTAGCAGACATAGCAGCAGTGGTGGACTCTCTGTCATAGCCGGTAGAGACCTGAGGTTCAGAAGGTTCCCAAACCCACTGCAGTGATGCTGAGTCCCACTGCAAAAGTGGGGGGTGGTTTAGAAATATGGACCCGTAGCCTCATTTTATAGCTATGCAGTTTCTGATCAGGACCTGCCTCTCCCTCTTTCTTGACCTAAAGGAAGTCCTTAAGAAGATGCTCCAGTAGTAGTGAACTGGGTGGGACCTACATGTAGAATCCACATGCAATGGGCTCTGCTCAGTGTGTTGAAAGTTATCCCAGCCACAAAGTACACTGGAGCCTTTTTTCCAAGCAACAGACTATGTATGGGAAATGCTGCTGGTCAGGAGGGGGTTGATTCTGCAGGGTCTCAACACCTATTCACCTCCACGGGAGCAGGAAGCACTCAGAACCTCTCCTAAAATCCCAGTGCATTGCACAGGGTGGAAACATTTTTCTGTCCCTCTTGGGTTTATGCATTATAGTCATATTATAAAGAAGTCTTGCAGAACATTCAATTACTTACTGCACAATTATAATCATATTTGTATATCTATAAGTAGGTCACCATTTGCTTAGGTTAATCAATTATAATGGCATTCACACCAGTTTCTTTCATAAATCACTGGCTTTTAGTATATCCAGTGAGATAATGTAGGAAAACCATCTAATTTGGGTCTAGCTAGAAAGAAATGGGAACGTGCATAATTTGCTCCTACAAAGTGTATCTAGTGTTCTTTACATCTGTATTTACTTGTGCTGTTTCATGCTGCATATTGCCTAAGAGGCAAAAAAAACACAGAGGTTGCTACACTTAAAACTAAATGACCTGGAGTAATACAATTTATCCGCATTTATTTTGCATTGTTCATCGTGGCAGATATTTTAATAACCCACTTCTGATGGCTGATGCACTGATTACCAATCACACAGAAATTTGAGGCCCAACAGCAAGACTGTTTGGTGTGCTGCAGGAATATTTGGGAGAGCTGTTTTGCCATGTAAAGCAAGCAGTTAAGTGGAGATGGAGGACTTTGCTCAGGCTGGAGGCTGCAAAAGCTCTAGGACATAGCTGGATGCCACCAAATAGTGAACATCTGCTGAGCAACTGCCAATGTAGCTGCTTTAATGTCTACATTAAAGGCACTTCTGCAGCTTTCAGACAACTCAGTTGATGGGATAAATCATAACTGAATGGTTCCTCTTTTCTGTCCACTGGGTGCCACAGTGCTGCTGTCAGAGAAGATGTGGGGAAGATCCCTGTGCCACCTTCAGTGGTGGCCCGGGGCAGTCTTTGCTTAGCTGGCTCCAAGGGAGTGGGATGTGTGTGGTAAGGTACAGACCTAGACCTGTTCTATCAGATCTGGCTGATCGCAGTTTAACTGGAGAAACTGGAGAGGAGGGCTATGGAGATGTTCAGGGGCTGGGGATGTCTGCCCTGCAGGGCTCTTGCTGGTGGGCCTGGGCTGGTTTAGAATGGTGAAGGGGTAAGTTAATAGCAGTCTACAGCTACTTGCAGAAATGATGGCACCAAACTCTTATTAGAAAAGACAAATGATGTTACAAGGGGCAGCAACAGATTGGGATTGTCATACCGGACATTGGGAAAGATTTCTTCCTTGTGAGACATGGATCCCTGGTAACCTGTTGGGGTTGCAGCATCTGTGTCCTGGGAGGTTTCCATGCCATGGCTAGACAAAGCCATGGCCAAGCTCATCTACTGCTGGTGATAACCCCGCACTGAGGGGGAAGTTGGATGAGAGGCTCTGGAGACTCCTTCCCACCAACACTGCTGTGATCCCATGCTTCAATAGCCTTGGAAGGCTATTCAAGAAGGGTGACACAATGGGGTGTGAACCCTTCATAGTAACTATACCTTGGGACTGTCAAGAAAGCACAGACCGATTTGTCATCACCTTAGTGACAGACACATCTATAGGGCAATGGTAATAGGGAGGTGAAGTGTCTGGTATCAGCAGTGATGCCGTGAGTGTACTGTAACCAAACTCGATGTCCGGGTGATGTGTTGGCTCAGAACCCTTGCTGAGGTGCAAATCACTGCTCTGCATCCTGCCCTGCTTGGAGCAAATATAATGCAAACCAGCTTCAGCTTTCTGTCTACATGAACGCCTGCCCAAGCACCCCTTCGGCTGCCAGCCTGGAAAACGCCACTGGTGGAGAGGTGGCAGTGCAGGGACCACATCCTGAACAAAAGCAGTGTGCAAAGTAACCTCAGAGAGGGCTGCTGGGACTCGCCTTGTGCAGAGTTGCTGAATCCTCTGGAAATGAATTTATTGGTTAGGGCTCTTCAGCCTGGAGAAGAGAAGCTGTGTGGAGACATCCTTGCAGCTTCCAGTGTCTGAAGGGTGCTACAAGGATGCTGGAGAGGGATCTTCATCAGGGGCTGTAGTGACAGGACAAGGGATGATGGGTTCAAACTGAAACGGGGAAGTTCAGGTTATATCTAAGGTAGAAGCTCTTCCCTGTGAGGGTGCTGAGGCGCTGGCACAGGTCCTGCAGGGACATGGAGCTTACACCATGGAAGTGAGCCATATGGTGGGTGCAGCACACCCAGAGCTCAGCCTGGCTCCAGAGCAGAGCTGCTCCAGCCCTCGCAGCAGCTCCGGGGCCTCCTCTGGACTCGCTCCAACAGCTCCACGTCCCTCTTGTGCTGTTCCCCAGAGCTGGATCAGGGCTGCAGGGGGGGTCTCCCCAGAGCACAGCAGAGGGGTGACAGTGACACGCTGTGTCGGCAGCATCCCTCATGCTCCCCATGCACAGTGTGGGTCACGGGTAGAGCCAGCACGGCCTCAGCTGCTCGGCTCCTCTCCAGAGAAGTGTTTGTGAGGATTTATGTGTGTCAGACTCCTATTTTAGGAGGGAAATGTGTCAGTAGATCATAAATGTTGCAAATGATTTATGTTGGCTGGTTTGGGTGCCTCAGCCCCAGGAGCAGACAAATTGTGGGTTTTATGTTTTATTTACACTTTCAGGGAATTTAGTGTCTTTGGAAAGCACCAGGCCCATATCCCGGAGGGAAGCTGACTCCTGGTGGGATGGATAACCCCAGGCAACTCCCCAGTCCTGCTCCTCACAGGCTGCTGTGGGAGGTGTTGAAAACCAACTTATTTCTTATGTTATTTTATATCTGTGTAGATGGTTTTAATCCATTTCTATTTGTATGGGAGCTGGGAAGTCCTACACATCTGAAATGACAGCAGAGAGCACAATAGAGGGTTTAGCTGAGTTTTAGGTATGCAGAAGAGTTAAATTAATTACCAGTAATCTCTTTAAAACGTATGGCAGAGTAATACCAGCGTAGTCTATCCAAAGGTTCTTTGGGACTTAATAAAGACCTGGGAGTCATTAATAATGCAATAACCCATGGTTAAGCTGATGATATCAGCCAGTTGGTGAGTAGAGTTTGAATTTTGCAAAGAGGATCCTTTGTGTTTCCTGTGTGGGGTCATACTGTTCGAGGGGTGCCCATAGTCCCTGAAATTCCCATGTGGATCACGGGTGTAATCACTACTATTGTAGTATAATGCCTGCAGGCTCAGAGCAGGTATAGTTGCAAGGGACAATTGAGTACTATAAGAACAGATAGTTAACTCTTTAGCTTATAAGCACCTATCTAAGCTCTGTTCAGTTAATGAAACACGATTTAAGCAAAAGGGATTGGTACCAACCAAAGCAGTGCACTATAAGCTCTTCTAATTATGCAATAAGATAATGTCCACCAGAATTAAATTTTAATTAGCTTAATTTAGGAATGGAGGGGGGAAAAAGCATTACATTTCTAGTTCTGGAACACCTAAAATGACCTCAAGGGAGGCAGGGAGCGAAAATCAGTTGAATGTTGTGCCTGTCCTCACGTCTGCTCTTTCCTGCAGGACGTCAGCAAATCCCCATGGGTTTGGGCTTCTGGGTTTGCTGGCAAGAGGTGGTTTGGGGCGGGGGTCTGGATGCAGGGGACAGTGCACAGGGTTGCCCTTGATTCTCCCCACCACTCATCTCCAGTCCCATCTGCCTGCAGTGTCTGGCTCTGCTTTCCGGAGGTGGAAACATGCTGGCTAGAACAGGGACCTTTGTTCTGTTTTGGGGTTTTTTTTTTCCTCCTTCCTTTTCCATATTCATAGATTTAAAGGCCAAACCAGACCATTAAGTCCAACTAATCCTACATCCTGCATGACAAAGGCCATCCCGCCCATCCCTTAATTCCTCAATACCATGGCTGACCATGACTGTGAGAATATATCCCCTCCTGTAAATGCACTGAGAGCCTCTGTGTGCTGCAGACACAGAGCAGGACCCCCCTGAAAACACCCAGTCTTGATTTAAAGACTAAGCAGTGGATGATTTATTACATCCCTCATGAAAGCACTCCAATGCATAATTACATGTACAGTCAAATAAGTCATTTGGGTTGGAAGCATGGGGAGCCGTACGCAAAGCACCCGGTGTACAGTTGTGTTTGGTTATGAGGTAAGGGATACAACACATTGCTTTTATGTCTTTTCAGGGAAGAAACAAGGATATTTGAAGCATTTTCACAACATAGAAGCTCTCCAGCCCTTGTCTGGAAAAGGCTGGAGGTTTGCTGGGGAAGCTTTGCAGAGAGGGAGCAATAAAGAAAAGAGGGTTTTACAATGCAAGGTCGAATGGGAAACTTTTATTGGAGGGGCTTGGCCAGCTCCTAGTCCCATGGGGGGAAAGGAGGAGGAATTTGAATGTAGCTTTCTTCCCCTTTTGGAAGGTCAAAGTCATTCCATGCAATTGCAAAGCAACATAAGAGATGTACACTTACTCCTCTGTGGTGGCTGTCAAAAATGGAGGAGGGGAGGAAGTCCCAAACACTACATTTCATCAAAGCCCTGAAGGTAAAAATGATCTGCTGGCTTGAAATTTATCTTAATGAGCAAACTCCAGCCAACGGAACAGGGTGCAGCTGAAAGGACAGATGGGATAATTTAAAGTTTGCATTTCTTTGCATGAAAGAAAACTATACACTTTTTCTAAGTTCTTTGCGGTTGCTGGTGTTCTGCACAGTGTCACAGCCTCCCAGGATGGCCCTGGTCTGGCGGGTTAATTTATCCAGAGTCTCTCAAATTCAGAATTAGAGGTTGCTCCTGCAACTCCTCAGCTTGCATAAACCCATGGAGCTCATCCAACAGCCCATGGCAAGTAGAGATTGTCTCCTTGGCCAAGAGACTTTTGATAGGTAAGGACTGCAAGCAAAGACATGACAGAGTTTATAACCCAGTAATGCCTTAATCTTTTAGTTATTGGAGAGCGATGGTGGATTGCTCCCAGAAATGTGTAAAGTGTTGGGGAAGTGCTTTTTGGTGGGGCAGGGTGAGTAATCCTAGCTTTAATCCTGGATAGGCTCAAGGAGAACCTGTCCTGCATCAGGGCTCCCCACAGGGATGCTGCAGCAGACTCTGCTTTGGGAGCTCTGTCTCTGAGGCTGGACCCTAAGCCTGTAGCTGTCCAGGGACAGCTCTCTAAAAACACAATCAGGCAGGTTGGGAGAGTGTTTGAAATGTTTGTTCCAGAGTGTTTTCAGACACAACTGCAAGAATTTGTCACTGTTGTATCACTTGGGACCAAGGCAGGTCCATAAAAGCTCTGTGCAGTTGGAGGATGCATTTCCCTATAAGACATCTGCTGAATTTTGATGCTGAGAGGTGTCCTTAGTGTGTAGGACCATATTGTTCTGTGCTGCTTATCTTTAATAGGGGAAGATGAGCAGGAAAAGAAGTAGAATCAGCCCTGTCATTACTGTAGCAAAAATTACCTGTGCAAAGAGATGGTAATCTAGTGGATGCAGCACATCTAGGTACAACAGAGTGTACAAACCACAGAGGTGGACCCTGCCACCCGTGATGGGGCAGGAACAGAAGCATTAACCCTCTCTCCTCTACCCACTTGTTTTCTGATGAGATCCATTAGCAGTTAACAAAGGTTCAAGACAAAGAAGAGGTGATCTGTAGCTTCTCTTATTTAAGCAGTGTTGGACTAGATTTTACCATCTAAACTGCAAATGTTGGACTGTGCAGCCCTGAGCCTGGAGGATGAAGAGGTCACACTAGAATGAGATCATAGAATCATGGAATGGTTTGTGTCGGAAGGGACCTTAAAGCTCATCTGGCTCCAACCCCTGCCACGGGCAGGGACACCTTCCACTAGAGCAGGGTGCTCCAAGCCCCTGTGTCCAACCTGGCCTTGAACACTGCCAGGGATGGGGCAGCCACAGCTTCTCTGGGCACCCTGTGCCATCACCTCAGCACCCTCACAGGGAAGAGCTTCTTCCTTACATCTAACCTGAACTTTCCCTGTTTCAGCTTAAACCCATCACCCCTTGTCCTATCGCTACAGTCCCTGATGAAGAGTTCATCTCTGGCATACGAATCTGTCCATTAGATGGGTGAGGGGAAACTGAGGCTGTGGTGGGCTGCTGCTGGTCCCCAGCCATCCCTTCCAGGGTCCTGCAGCATCCTAAACCTACTCTAAAGCACTGAGCAGGAGGCTCAGACAACAGAGAGGCCAGGCAATGCTGCTCAGCCCTCCCTGGCTGAAGGGATGCTCTCAGCACAGAGTGGGTACCCTTACATCAACCTCTCCTGTCTAAGGCAATGATGGATCCAGGCAGGAAACATGAACTGCATGTGTACTCCCTGCCACGCAGTTTGGTGTCAGCTGGGAAGAGAAGAAAGGGATTGCAAGGAATTTCTTCAGCTGTATTCCAGCAGTGGATTAAAATAGCTGCTACTATTTTAATCTGGTGAAGTGGCAGCTAAGGCACATGCAGGACTGGCAGCGTCTCCCACAAAGCTGGGATTCAAAGAGCAAACTGTTCCTTTAGTAATGCAACTGCTGGGCTGGCCCCACACCAAGTCACCCCACGGCTAGCATTTAGGATCAGGAGATATAAAATCATACTGCCCTGTTCTTCTTCTACTCGTTGTGAAGGGGTGTAATGCTGTGTTTCACTAGATGGCAAGATTGCTCCCTGAAGATCCATCAGCCCTGCTGCTCCGGAGGCTGTGGGAAGAAACTGCCCTCAGAACTTCTCTTTATTATTATTATTATTATTATTTATTTATTATTATTGAGGTTCTTTTTGCTTCATGTTTATTTATTTTCATTCATTTTATAAAATGAGGAAATTGCATAAACTCATCTGTGGAAATTTAAGACCTCTTCCTGTGATGTTTTTGGGGCTTCTCCTGCCTCTGATCCCCTCTTGAACAGGTGAATCCCACAAGAGTGTTGTCTGAATTCAGCATCAATTTAAATAAGCAAATATTTATACAGCCTCCAAGAGGCACTCTGTACACAGGAGGACACCAAATTAGGTTAAATCGATAGTAACTACTCCAGCATTGAAGAGTGCCCAGGCAAAAGGATAGTACCAGTTTAACAAAATCTATTTCAAACCCAGTGTAATTAAGCTGGAATAATTTTGCTGTGAAGGGCAGATTTCACCTTTCAGATTTCTGGAGTGCCTTTGGATGAAATCCCACTGTGTTTACTCCACACAGAACTAAAGGAAACGTGATTTTCCTCTTGGTTTTAGGAATATGCAAAAAGTATTTGTACTACTCATTTAACAGCCTTTCTCCAGTGTGAAACCACTCCTGAAGACCACTCTGCTTAGCTTAGCCTTTTACCTATCTTAATAGGGCAAATGCTGCAGGTTTTGTTCTAAAGTAGGTCAGATATACCAGGTTTGCATTAGACATCTTGGAAGTGGACAAAAAAAGTCACTTGGACCATATGGCCTCCAGGCCTGCACTTTGCTGGCTCACACCCTTTCTAATTCCTCCTAATCTGCTCATAAACCCCTCCGAAAGGGTGCTCCACACACCTCACCAGTAATCTCTTTCAATGTCTGGTTGCCCTGTGGATCTAATGCCAGATGGTATTAACATACCCATCACTGTAATTACTCAGACAAGCGAGCAGGAGCAGTCTCAACTTCTTGCTTTTCCCACTGGTTCAGGGGCATACTTGAAAGATCCCTTTCATCCCCATGGATCCTGTTCCCTGGAGCTGTCCCAGGCTGTCCTCATCAAAAGGGAATTCGATGTTTCAGCAGTTTCTCAGCCAATTTCATGCTGGCATAAGAATCAGTGGTGATGGGACAGTATCATTTATCTCTGATTGTTGCCCAGGAGCTTGGTACGTGTGCATATGCCAGCCCCACATTGGGTCCTCATAGAAAACCTTTCACAGGATTGAGCTCAATGTGTGAAATGGGAATACTGCTGATACCTTGTAATTTGAAAGCTAGCCTGCCTCTTGTCTGGCTCCAGCGGATGGTGAACATCCAAGATTTGCTGCAACGAACAGCCTGGATGGATGGTTTCTGATGCTGTATGTTAGAAAGCTCCTGAAAGCTTCCTGTACCATAGAAGGACTGAGCAAGTACCTCCCATTGAGTCCATCTTCCCATGTGTGGTTTCTTTGAAGTTTATTTAGCTATCAGTCAGCAGTAAAACAAAACTGTAAGGGATTATCTTGCAGTGGGTCCCTCGAGCTTCCAGGTATTTGGCTCAAGCTTTGAAAGGTTGCCCAGTTTATCACACACACAAAGAGCTTTGGGCATTGTATTCAGGAAGGCAAGATCTGTAAGCAGAGATAACTGCTCCATCAGTTCAATAGGTGGAAAAACAGAGAGATGTTTCTGGACACCTCAGGCTTTCCATGACCCTTTGTGTTATCCAGAATGAGACTTTATGCTGCCACCAAGTGCACTTGGTGTTAGGAATGAGTGGCAGTGATGCCACAGTGACAAGAAGCAAGGCTTTGATGCCCATATTACAAAGAATATGCAAACTTATATAATTCCTTTGATTAGCTGCTCTCTGATATGTCAAGCCCATGAATAATCAAGCCTCATTTTCTAATTAGTTTTACTCATCACCCTGCTGCTCCATGCCTTTGCTCATTTGCATACCCTTTCTCTAGCGAAGGGCCTTATTCTGTGAGGTGCAGCAAAGCCGCTGCCCCCTCTCCCATCACGGCAGTTCTTTGGTCCTTTGGCCGTTACCTTGGTCTCGTCCTGTTTCTTCTCCCGTGCAGTGACCAGCTCATTGCTCAGTGCTTTTATACTCCTCCTAAGCCCTGTTTCCTCAGGGAACACAGTGGTGTCTTCACGCTGTCTGGTGATAACTCTTGTCTCTGTAATCCAGTTTTACCTAGCTTCAAGAGGGAAGTACAATTATCAAAGTCCAGGGTTTCCACATGTCTTATGGAAGTGGTTGAGCAAGGTCCTTCTGGGACAGGGGGGGACGAAGATGGAGCAGCCGCTCCATCGCTTTGAGGACCCACGATGGGAAGAGTGGTTTTGAATTCCCTGGCCACAAACCCATTCAGTGAAGAGAGACAATTCCATAAAGGAAAGCTGCAGCAGTTGGGCTGGTGGCAGTTGTGTTTGCTATTGTAATGAATATGCTATTTTCACGACCCAAGAGGCTTTTCTGTAGTTATTTCATTTATCTTCTCCCCCTTCCTGCACAGGTACTATAAGAAGAATCACATTGTGTGGAGATACAGCAAAGCAAAGGTAATGGCTCATTTGCATTTCTTTTAATCAAATTATTCTAATTGTGCTATTGTGCAAATATGGTTTCCCCTCTCATTTGAAGAAGATCTCATCCTCCCAGCAGCAGTCAGGGTTACCCTAGCCCTGTCCAAGGCTGCTGCAGCCCAGTCCTGCCTCTGCTCTTGCCTGTACTCTGCAGAGCAGCAGACACTGTGAGCTTACTCTGGTTGAAATGACATGAAACCTCAATCCTTTCAGTAAGCTGGAGGTATTAGTGCCTGACAGAGCTCGGTTTTACACACTGAGAGCCCACTTACCTCCAAGCTGATGTGTGTTTTTTTGATAGGGCTAAGCAGTCACCATTTGCCAGTCAAATACAGAGGTGAAATTCAGCTGCTGTGGAGACAAAGGTATTCAGAAAATATATAGGGATGTGATGATCGGTCCTGCACAAAGAGCTAACAATAGTTTCCTAAAGCTGCAAAGATCAATTTAGGGCTTGAGGCACCAGGCGTTTTATTGATCTGCTTCTGGGCAAGTACCTGGTGCTTTTGCACACAAACCCCAGCCTTTCTGAATGTTTCAGTGTGAAAATAAGGGGAGTCAGCCCAAGATGAGAACCTGCACCAGCTCAGCTGGACCTTGCTGTCACATCCACAGCAACAGAAGGGGCTGGGACTAGAGATGCTGTGCTGGGGGGGGAGGGCAGCTGCAGAAGGGACCAGCTGGTGGGAGAGGATGCTCGTAGGTGGAAAAGGAGCAGTGATTTATACCCATGTGCTCATCCCCTGTCTCAGCAGAGACGGGTGCTTTGGGAAAAGGGGCTGCGTGTTTGGGGTCTGGGGGATACTCGGTGCTGGGAAGAAGGCAGAGGTTTTGTTCCACTGGCATTACTCAGTGGTTTTGCTCAACCTCTTAACCCAAACCAGCTGCTGTGCCAGCCACTGAAACTTGTTCATGCTGTAAAAGCTTAACAGCTCTGTTCTGTCCCACTTTTATCTCATTTGGGGCGACTTTCATTTCTTTAGTGCCTGAGCAAATGTTTTGTGTCCCTGGATCAAAGCCAGGGAGCATCATTTACATACTGTGGGTGAGAAGGCAGCAGACTGGAGCCCATCACTCATCAGTGAAAGGATGATCATTGTTTAGCCCATTCCAAAATAATGGCTCTGCTGGGAACACCAACCCAGTATGCATCATGTCTTTTGTAGTATATATTAATTTAGTTTAGACATTAGGCCAACGTTATTTTCTCCTTTTAATTCCCATGTATTAGCATTCAGGATCGGTTTTAACCCAGCACACATCTTTGTTATTTCATAATGTAAAATAAATAAAGCTGGAGGCAAACATCTATATTTTTTTTTTATATCAACAACTGTGAGAAAGTGATGGGTATAAAGCACAGAAACATCTTGATAATTTTAAGGCTTGAATTTCAGAACACAGCATTTTCATTAAATGGTGCAATCCATTCATTTTGGAGCTACAGATATAAACAGAAGCAAATTAACTCAGTAGCTCTCAAGCCTAGAATCTCTGTGATAAAACTGCCTATTATTGGGAGTGTAAATGTTTACCAAATATTAGAGACAGCCCTAAAAAAAACCCCTAGGAACGACAGGATAGGTTGCTCAAGGATGAAAACCATAAAGACATCCCCTCCCAACACCACATGTACCAGGTGAAATTACTTAAGAGTGAATTGCTCTGAGAGGGAGAGAAAGAAGCTACGTCTTTTCCCCTCCTTTTTATGATGGATAAAGGTCTAGGAGAGTGTTTTCAGCTGATTCTCTTTGCTGTCTGCTGTGCGTATTAGAAAATACAGCTCTTGGTGGAATGGCCAGGCAGAGAAACAGGCGTCCCCAGCACCAGGAGAGGGAAAGCTCTGGTGCTGCAGTGGGGAGCACTGCTCCCTCCACCTGCTCTGGAAGGGAAGAAGCTCAGATTTTCCTGAAGAGAAGGAAGGAGCATGGCAAGATGCGGCACCTCTGTGTAATGTCTGCAGCTGAGCACACCACTGAGTGTGTCAGACTGGGGGCAGCCAAACCCCTGCTCCTGCCATGGCTCCTTTTCCTTGGAAAGCCAGAAGGACAGAACCTGGAGCACTATGTCCAGCTCTGGATCCGCAGCACAGGAAAGACATGGACCCGTTGGAGAGGGTCTGGAGAAGGGCCACAAAAGTGATCAGGGGGCTGGAGCACCTCTGCTGTGAGGAAAGGCTGAGAGAGTTGGGCTTGTTCAGCCTGGAGAAGAGAAGACTCTGGGGAGACCTTATTGCAGCCTTTCAGTTCTTAAAAGGGCCCAATAAGAAAGATGGGGAGAGACTTTTCAGGAGGGCCTGTTGCGACAGGACGAGGGGTGATGGGTTTAAACTGAAAGAAGTAGATTTGATCTTAAAGGTCTTTTTCAACCTAGTTGATTCTATGATTCAGGCTGGCTGTGAGGAAAAAATTCTTTACAATGAGGGTGGTGAAACACTGGTCCAAGTTGCCCAAAGAGGTGGTGGATGCCCTATCCCTGGAGACATTCCAGGCCAGGCTGGATGTGGTTCTGGGCAACCTGCTCTAGTTGAAGATGCCCCTGCTCATTGCAAGGGGTTGGAACTGGATGAGCTTTGAAGGTCCCTTCCAACCCAAACCATTCTGTGACTCTATGACACCAGGGATGGGTGCAAACCTGCTACAGTAAGAAGCCTCATTTTTTATTTGCTTTTTCCAAGTCACTTGCAAGGCTGCAGTTCTCCCAGGCATCAACTGCCACAGCATCAGTTGCACCCACAGGGAAAAGGCAAAACCCAGGCCCTCTTGCTGTGCTCTTGCTGTGTGGCACATGGTGAGCACAGCAGGGTGAGCACCAGTGTGACACCAGTGTGCCAGGCCTCATTGACAACACGCCAGGAGCTGGAGGGCTGAATGTAATTTGCATATAAATATACAAACGACTTTAATCAGGAATAAACCCATAGAGCCCTCACTATTAGTATTTACAGAACACTTGCATTGTGCAGGGGGGGTTCAAAATACGCTGAGATGGTGCATGCGAATCACAGAATTGTCAGGGTTGGAAGGGCTCTCTGGAGATCATAAACCATTATCAAATTGAGTTACAATAATGTTTTAAATTAAACTATGATATTTGGAAAAACTACTTGGCTGCTCATG
>NW_009909913.1:0-536 GCF_000696875.1 Nestor notabilis | reverse complement strand
AACTTCCGATGTTTTAGTTTATGGCCATTGCTCCTCGTCTTGTCCCTGAGCACCACTGAAAAGAGTCTGGCACAATCCTCCTGGCACCAGCCTTTGAGACGTTTATATACATTAATGAGACCCCCTCTCAGTCTCCTCTTGTCCAGCCTAGCCAGGCCCAGCTCCTGCCACCTCTCCTCATGAGAGATGCTCCAGACCTCGATGATCCTTGTGGCCTCCACTGGACCCTCTCCAGTAGTTCCTTGTCTGTCTTGTACTGAAGAGCCCAGAACTGGACACAGTGCTCCAGCTGCGGCCTCACCAGAGTTGAGTGAACGGGGAGGATCATCTCTCTTGACCCGCTGCCACGCTCCTACCGATGCACCCCGTGTATTTGCCACCTGAATCCCCTGAAACCTCCCGGGGTGTCAAGAAAAGCACCTGACACGCTCAAGCCCCCAAACCCCGGTGTTGCCGTGTGCGGAAAGCACGTCCTGGTGCACACATCAGCGGCGGTGGACAGCGACTGGCGCGTGGCTCCGCACCGCTCCTCGGTC
>NW_009909912.1:26376-30303 GCF_000696875.1 Nestor notabilis | reverse complement strand
CTGCTGTAGCTGAACCCAGGACAGGGACCTAGGTGGAAGCTAGGTTGTCTGAAATACTCTAATTTCTCCAATTTCATTAATTGCTCCATGCTTTCATTCCCCATCCCTAAAGCAGGGATGCCACTTCTTTCCTGTGGTAGTAAATGTGATCCAGGTGGCAGGACATCCAGATCGTGTGGCAACCAAGGAATATGCATACCCAAGACAGAAAGACCTGCAGTGCAGAAGATCTCCTTATTTCAGCTGAGATGTTTGTTTTGGAAGGAGGAACCACATTAGGAACGTGGCTTTAGCAAAATCTTGGCCAGCTGCTGTGAAAACATCAGCTGGAGTTTATTTAATAGTGAAAGAAAGAGTGAGATCAGACTCCTGTTGCTACTGTTACTGGGAATGCACAAGATGTGGGGACCCAGAAGGAAAATGCTGCAAATACTCATCTGGCCTTGACCATGCTGATGTTAAACATCTGATATAGTGGAACTGAAACATCAAAAGTTATTTAAAGTATATTTGAAGATGTGTAACCTGTAGCAGACCTTAATATTTACAAATGAGAAACTGAATAAGTATTTACTACTGTGATCATTTACAGCAAACAGGTAAACCATGCAATACCCTTTGAAACAGTAAAACAGAAAAAAATTAAAAATCTATAATTTTAATCAAAACTTTGTTTCAGTCATTGAAATTCTGTTATTGCTGCTTACAAACATTAAAGTCAATCAAAACATCAGTAGCCTGCAAGATCAATATTTTTAATATGTTTGCATTGCTGTGCTGCAGATTTTTGGCTAATGGATCTCACCCATATTGATTTCCATGGGAAATGTTAGTCTGATACTGAAATAATTAAAAAAAAAAAAAGGCAGGGATTATTGGTTTGGAATTTTGAAGGAGATAGAAGTATAAAAATTGGTTATTGACTGAATTGCTTGGGGTGAATGAACCTTGGGCACTTGCAATAAACTTGTAGCACAGAGTCATTACCAAATACTACCTTAGTCCCTTAAGCCTAAAATCAGTCAATAACCTATTATAACAATGCAGATTGTGGTGAAATAACATAGCAGGTCATTTTCAAAGCAGCAAGATATTCATAAGCATATGCATACATATATGGATGGATGGATTAAACCACCTCTGGGATATTCACAACAGCTGATTTTCAAGTTTATTTTAATATATTGAGTTTATGTTGGTATTAATGTGAAAGAGTGGATTTGAAGTAATTGTTTAAAATTAGCTTAATGGCTCTTTGGCTACTAAAATGAATAAAAGTGCAGTAAAATATTATGTACAGATGCATAAACAATATTGTACCAGTTCTGGAAAATGCAAGGTGATTTATTTCTTATTTTATTTATTCTGCATTTTAGTGAGTACCCTGAACCTGCACAGATGTCCTGGACCCAGACTGTTCTCACCCATGCCCCATTGCTGTCCTGCCCCATTTCTGCCCTCCTTATCCCCTTATTCCAGACGTGTTATGATTTTGCTTACATAGCATAATTCTTCTCTTTTAAAGAGAGGGTTCTCCTTGCACATGGGAATCATGCCTGTCTGTGATACCTGGTGAAACCAGTCAGTTCTTCATTGCAGAATATACCCTGCATTCCCATCAGGGAGTGGATGATTTTGCCACAGATAGAGCAAAGCACTGCTGGCTGGAACAGTGATTTATATTCACAGTTAAATGAACCACCTGAGCGAAGAGTTGCCTTTTGGTTCCTGCTTTAAAAACACTTGGAGCCTCTGCTACGCTTTACACTTGGGAGCAGCAGCTTCAGTGTTTCTGCTAAAAGTGGGTACTGCAGGATACAGCTGTGGAGCAACATGTATTTTCACCTGAGCTGTATAAATATTTAACGAGTGTGTGCTAACACAGTGATGATAACTCAGTGCCTGTGATAGTATGGGAAAGTGATGGTGTTTATGTTTCATTACTACGAAGTGGACATTTTCCAATTATTTTTTTCCACTAATTTGTTACTTGGCTCATACCTGTGAAGGAACAAAGAGAACTAAGTTTCAGTGGGCTGCTTGGGTCAAAGTATTAGAAAATATGCCATGTGCAGAGCACAGCAGAAACCTGGTAGAGGCAGGATCAGTAGTTGGTGCCTCACTTCAACTACAGATGTCTGACAACACGCAGGTTACTGCATTCACTGGTGTCTCAATGGACCACCACCTTTAGGGAATAACTACTAATGAAATCTAAAAATTCTCAGTAAACTTGTTAATAGGAGTCTCGTCACTGACAAGGTACCTCTGTAGTTACTCTTCAAGTCATGTAGTTTATGAATAATTAACATCCTCCAAATTACTCGAGACACTTATTTAGGCCAGAGGATGGGTATGCTGCTGGTGGCAGTCCAGGAGGCAGCAGAAGTGCCAGCAGCAACCTGCCTGTACCTGCTGTTGCATGTGACCTGATTTTAGACTTTCTTATTTTGCCTTGACTTGAGTGGATTTCATTTTTCAGGTCTTTCACAGGTTTTCGTGGTTTTTCAAGTCAATACCAAAACAATATTTCAGAATAAAGCTTTCCATATTTTCCAGTTCTGCATCCCAGAAGTGCTGATGTGTCTTCATTCTATTATTCTTAGAAGACCCAGTAGGAAGAAAAGGAATCACTCTTACTTATAGCTTGAAACTTTTTGAAGTTTCTAATAAAATAAATACTAATAAATTTACTAATACTAACGAAAAACAGTATTGTACCTTTCTTCCCCATCAGAAACAGAGACTAAATATGTACAGGCATGGCTAGTGAAACCGGGACCTGCTCCATTCCTGGTATATTAAATTTCATCTTTTCTTAGGAAAAGAAAAATATTTTTAAAGTAAAAATAATAGTGTGTTTGTGCGTCCCACTTGTTTTTGCAGATTTTTCTAACCCTTTTCAATTCAAAACACAGATAAATGTAAAAGTTTGAGCTTTAGGACTTTTCCTGAAGAGAGCAAACTAAATCAACAAGAAATCCTAACAATGCATATACAGCATATTTTTTCCAAAAGCTGTATAAAAGAGACTGATTTTTATAAACTGTAGGAGTTGTATTAAAAAAAATACATGGTACTATTGGAAAGGTCTAAAAGAGACAGAACAAAGGAGAATGAAATATGCTTGGTACTTGCAAGGCATCTTCAGGAATGTAGTAAGAAGAAGAAAGATCAGTAAGTGCAGCAAAGATTTGTCATTGAAAACAGTGTTGTGTGCTGACTCTGGCACCCGATGCAAGTTCATCATCCCTACAGTAGTGAAACAGTTACAGTTATTTTCATAATCTCTCTGGGAAGTGGAAGAAGTGGTGGTTTTTAATGATTGTTGGGTGGTTTTCTGATGCTGTGGTTCCAAAGCATGGTAAATACCTTTTAGATGATCAGGCTGTGTTTCAGAGCAAGCATCCGGGTAGATACACTGGGAGAGTCATCTGTATTGACAGGGAATGTTCGTAACAGAGCATCGGAGCATCGGAGCAGGACCTCTGCAGGCTGGGGTTTCACAGCCCAGCAAAGCTTCCCGGGATCAAGAGACCAGATTCTCCAGACCACTGTATTTCATACGCTTTCCTCAGCCTCCCCACGAGATGGTCCGGAAGATGGAGTTGCTCAAGTTTCTGTGCAGGGGGATTTACTTATGGCTGAGTCAGAGGCATTAAGCACTTTAACATCACTTTAGCTTCTTCTTATTCAGAATAAAGAGAAATCAGCTCACTCCGGGAAGGCAATTGTGAGATGGGTTTAAACACAAGTAAGCTGTCAGGGGAAGTGATGAGAAGAACACGATCTTGCACCCCAGAGTGGCAGGGTAGCCTAGCCACCGAGCCCTAAGCGCAGGTTCCCACATGCTGAGCTGAGGCTATAACCTCTAAATGGAGTAAATTATCAGGCCTTTAGCTGCATAACTTGTCTTGACTTTACTGG
>NW_009909912.1:19329-26258 GCF_000696875.1 Nestor notabilis | reverse complement strand
GAATGCCGTACAGATTTAGGAGGTACTCACTTGGAAATACTGAAAACATAACATTCTTTTGCCTTTGTTTTCTGAATTCTGGGATCATATGGAGAACTGGTCATAATAGAGGAGGTTATTTTGATAATCTCATAATTCAGCTACAAAGGCAGTACAGGCTGCAGTAACTTCAGAAACACTGAATAAAAAAACATGTAGAAGGAAATTTTTTTTTCCATCCCATACATGAGCAAAGCTCAACTCTTTGTATCCCAGAGTAGAAGCACTTCCCTTAGCACAGTTTGAAATAAGTATCTTAAATCTGTAATCTGATTGTATATACCACAGAAATAATACCTCTGCTCAAACGTACTGTGTGTACATCTACATGCGCACAAATACTGCACAGGAGCTGGCATGTCATAGAATCATAGAATCACAGATTGGTTTGGGCTGGAAAAAAACTTATGATCACCCGGTTCCAAACCCCCTGCCATGGACAGGGAAGCCTCACCCTAGAGTGTGTCACCCCAAACCTACCCACTCTGGCCCTGAACACTGCCAGGGATGGAGCACTCACCACTTCTTTAAGCAACCTGTGTCAGCATGTCACCACCCTAAATGTCACCACATCAGAGACTTTCTGCCTCATGCTTACAATGTCTGTATTGTTTAGCATGGAGATATTGCATAGGTTATTCTTGAAAGGTGACATACATACCTCAGCTGGTATAGAAAAATGATGCTGGAACAATTGTAAAAACATTGTAAAGCTCTGCAGAGCCATGGGGGTTTCACACGCCAGCCGAGCTTCCTGGGATCATCTGCAGGGTCACAAAGAGCTCTTAAAAACCATGTGCTGGGCTGCACGCCAGAGCATGAGTAGCAGAAGGTTGAGGGAGGGGATTCTCCGCCTCTGCTGCACTCTGGAGAGATCCCCCCCTGCAGTCCTGATCCAGCTCTGGGGCAGCAACACAAGAAGGACGTGGAGCTGTTGGAGCAAGTCCACAGGAGGCCATGGAGATGCTGCGAGGGCTGGAGCAGCTCTGCTCTGGAGACAGGCTGAGAGAGCTGGGCTGGTTCAGCCTGGAGAAGAGAAGGCTCCTTAAGGGGAGACCTTACAGGAGCTACAGGAAACCTGGAGAAGAGCTTTGGACAAGGGTCGGTAGTGACGGGACAAGGGGGAATGGCTTTAACCTGACAGAGGGGAGATGAGATGAGATCTTAAGCAGAAGTTCTTCCCTGTGAGGGTGGTGAGGCCCTGGCACAGGTTGCCCAGAGAAGCTGTGGCTGCCCCATCCCTGTCAGTGTTCAAGGTCAGGTTGGACAGGGCTTGGAGCTACCTGCTCTAGTGGAAGGTGTCCCTGCCTGTGGCAGGGGGTTGGAACTGGATGAGCTTTAAGGTCTCTTCCAACGTAAACCCATGTGTGGTTCCATGAAAACCACTACTGGTGATCACCAAACCAGATTTTAACTGAAACTCTTACCAGGATCTGAGGACCTTGAAGAAGGAGTTCAAATTTTGCGGTGATGATGGCATCTTGACGATCAATAATACAGCTTTAGATAATTATTTTGTCTTGTGTCAGTAATTTGGTTTTGTTCCTGTCAGTATGCAGGAAGTACTGCTTTCTGGTGATGTCACTAGGTATCATCATTATTATCTCTAAGCATCATTACCACTATTATACAATGTTTGAATTTTATTTGGTGACTAGAGAAGCTAGTGAGCTGACTCAGATTTTGTTTGTAATAATATTGCTCTTCTTAACCTGAATTTATTAAAATTAAGATTGATGTTGGGGTGTTCTTAAGTAATGGAATTTGGAAACATAAAATACTCATGGTCCCAGTTCAGTGACGTACTTGAAGCATGATTCCACAGGACTTGTTGCATCTCACTGAATTTAATACAAATCAGAGACGTATAGCAGCCTGCAGGACTGATGCCCCGGTCGTGTATACTGAACATAATGCATGCTGAAATCTTGCAGGGAATTTAAGCAAAATTTTCAAATCTGTGAGCTTCAGTTACATTTATACTTTTGTATGTGCAAAAATACTGAATTCTGAATATAATAATATGTGGTATTTTCCTGCTGTGGTGTGATACGCTGTTACAACTCTTCCAGACAGGTAGTTATTGTGCACCTGAATATAATAGTTCTAAAATAGGGAAGCTGTGTCAGTTCAGTGGATATTACTACTGTTAGCATAGTAACATACAGAAAAAATAGGAGCTCCATGACAGCTGGGCAGTGTTACAGTCTTACCCAGCAGCTGGTGTTCTGCCTTAAGCCAAAAATGCACAGAGCAGTATAGGTATGGTATTTTATCGATAGAGTACAACTTTTTGAACATCTTTTTAAGTTTTGGAACGTTAACAGCTCCCTTTAAAAAAGAAATCAGAAATGGTATGAGGCAATTGTACAACAACATAGTGTTGCAGAAATACCTCCGGAGACATGGGTGCTGGAGCTACATCACCATCTCATACCTCTTTCTGCATCCCTCCCCCTAATTCCTCTTTTCTGTCGTAATGGGGAAGAAATTGATTCCAAATGTGTTTTCTTGACCCCCTACTCCGTACATGTTAACACCTAACCTTAAGTGATGTTTCTACAGTCTCGCCTGTATTTACAGTAATTATATGCATAATGTAGCATATTATTGTCTGGACTTCCTGTTTAATCAGTACAGAGCTTCTTACAAGTGCAGCTGAAAAGGGCAAACAAAATTAAAGCTTTATATACCAAAACAAGTTTGATTTGCTAAGCTCCCGGCATTCCAAAGTACACAGATTTGTTCCACCAAGTTTTGCGATGGCTTGCAGATGGGCAATGATTAATCAGAGAGCTAACTGTGAAGTAGTTTGCAATTAAACTGGAAAGCTCTGAAGCATGCTAATTGAATCAGAAAATTAGAGACACTGAACAGTAATTGGCTATTTCTCATGCAGCAGGTGCCAGGCCACTCATCTGTGGAACAAGGTATTTAAGGCCCATTAGCACTAGTAAAAATACTTCTTGATATGGAACAGTCAGATTTTCTGCTCATTTTCACCATGGATGTCAAAACACACAGCTGTGATGTCTAGTGCCCACAGCTCATGTCACAAGAGTTTGAGCAGGGTCATCATGAAGCCACATATATGCCATGTCTTCGATCAGGTTGATGCTGGCGTACCTGAGTAACTTCCTAGTTACTAGCAAACCCCTCCTTTTTCCTTTTTTATTTTCAAGTGAACATAGCGTGGTGTTTTTAACAGTAGCAGTCCATGATCATCATGTGCACTTTCAGGCTGCAGAGAGGTGGGCTCTGCACCTCAGGGTCCCCCTCTGAACAGCAGGGTGATGCTTGCTCGCCTGTTGCCGCGCCCTTTGAGGTCCATCTATGGAATAGTGATGTGTGGATGCTGGGTGATACCAGCATGAGTTTTCACCACACCACTCTGCTTCCCTGTCTTTGCTGAGGAAAAAAGAGACTTTTTTTTTTCCGTGTGCTGCTTATGAATGTGGAGATTAGTGGAGTGTGGATTACTGAGGTTCTGCGAATTGCATTAATGAGGCACCATCGCTTTTGTTCCATTTTTCTGCAGATTTAAAAAACTGTAAGTTTCTAGTTGAATATTAGTTGAGGGCATCAACAGTATAAATCTAATACTGCTGTGAGCTTAGTAGATGCATAAAGCCAATTCATATCATGTCTCAGCATGAGTTTATATCTTCTAATTAGTACCACCATTTTATAGAGAGCACATGCAATGAAAGTTTGTTTGGTGTGCCAATAGGGACCAGAGCACATACAGTAGTTTTGCTATAGTAGAGTGATGGTGCTGTATGAGCACAAGCGACTTGTAGCCTGAGCAGTAGGTAACCAGAAAAGAGTGGGATTTAATAAGTGAAATGGTGGAGAGTTTTTACAGAGATATAACCATTTCAAATTAGACTGGGTGGGGCATGTGATTTCTTTCTTTGCAACTAATTAGAGCTTGGTA
The DNA here is from genome assembly GCF_000696875.1 of Nestor notabilis. Taxonomy (NCBI): domain Eukaryota; kingdom Metazoa; phylum Chordata; class Aves; order Psittaciformes; family Psittacidae; genus Nestor; species Nestor notabilis. The sequence continues at coordinate 22,282 of NW_009909912.1, read as the reverse complement.
TGCTTATTAGTGAATTTAAAAAAAAAATGTATTAAAGTACAAATGCACTGTATCATATTACTCTGAGTATCAAGAAGCAGAATATTACAATATTCAAATGCTAATCATATCACTTAGCAGATGACTGCAGAAAGTAGTGTATTTGAACTGAGACATAAATTATAAATTGTAAACAGTGCATAGGGGATATGTTATAACTGTGTCTCATTTAAATTAAGGCAGGGAGTTTTCTCTGAAGCAGATTATGTGCCTTCATTAAGTTTTAAAGTCCCCTCTATAATGTTTTATTAAGATCGCTTGGCACAGTGTTTCCCAAACTGGATGTTAGCAATATGTACTGGTGGAAACAGCCGCAGTGGTGGAGGTGGTTCAGGTGCATTGCTGCACTCTGCGGCTTTAAATGCTGTTTGCATACTTTCCAACCAAGTGCTAAGTGCACGTATGCCAGCAACTTTTCCATCTAATACTCGTCCCCAAAAATCCCGATGGCTTTGCTTTCTTTACTTGAAAGCAGCTCCAAAACATTTACATGATCAATGTTTGTTGCTGGAGGGATAAAGTTTGCTCTTCCATGGACAAGTGAGAACATATTGATCATTTTATTCTATTTGCTATTTCTAAATTCAATATACCTCTGGAGTCGATAAGCGAGATCGAGAGCATATTCTTTTCTTGTGTGCCTGCTTGTAGCTTGTTCTCAAGATCCAAGATACATTTTTGATTAATCACGAATGCTCTGGGGTCATGGAGAGCAAATGTGTTTGTGGAGTGTCAGCTGATGCTGTCAGATAAATGTCTTAAGCTTAGCCAGGGTTCATGCCCCAGCTTTAGGCTGTGCCAAATGTCTCCCCTTGTTGAGGCAGATAACAGCTACACTGGAGGCGACTGAGCTGTTTGTTCACTGAGAGGGCTGACCTTGCCATATGGGGCTACAGTCAGGTGAAAAAAACACCAGCAATGTTTTAATTGAAACTTTAAAAATCTTAACTTTTTGCATTTTCTCTCCCTGTCTTCAATGCAAATGATTTTTATACTGCTTCGCTGGCGCCAGCATTTGTCCAGCTGGCTTCTTCGGTGGCTACCTGGCCACCATGGTCTCTTCGGCAGGTCCCGCTGCCCATGGTTGGGAGCCTCCTTTGATAATCTCCATGTCTTCTGAGAAACTTCTGATGAGGTGTTTTCTCACAGCACCTGAAGAGGGGAGAAGCCCTGCCAGCAAAAATAAACATTTTTAGGGACAGCTCATGTTCCTGCAGTTTCCCATAATCTTAAGCTGGTGGCCCGGAGACAGGGAGAGCGGGGCACATGAAAGGCATGCTCAGCGGTGCCTTCCCTCGTCTGTGGCTTTTAGCATCACCTCAGCCCATCCGTAGTGGTTGGTTCTCTGTAGTCATCAGCCACAGATATGGAGCAGCATCACGATTGCTAAGCCAACGCCTGGAGAGCACGTTGCATGAAGGCTGGTTTGTACTGCTTGAAGGCAAAAAGATGGATCATATGGCGGTGCATAAATAAGTGAAAACTCCCAGAGCTACTTGTGGGCATTTGTTACAAACCACCTCGAGTCAGTGCTTTCGCTCCCTTCCATCTCCCCAAAACAAAGATTATGCTCCACTTTCGGTTTCCTCTCAAGAAGTTCATACTGTCATGGGTAAATCATCAGGGCTAATTAGATGCAACAATGCTGCAAAAAATTAAAAAAAAAAAAAAGATATAACGCATCTGTCATGAACTCCCACCAGATCTCTTGGAAATGAGACATTTTTAATATTTTATGCTGAATACAAAATATCTTGAGGAAATGGTTTTATATTCTGTGTACCAAAACAAAACTTTCAGTGTCAAATGAGTAATACTATCTAAGCAACCCCTTAAATGCTGTTATTTCAAATCTATACACTCCTAAAATATAAATTTCACTTTAATAAAATGTACTCTGCATATAAAAAAAGAAAAGTTGCAGGGAATAATAAAGAAAGTGCAATGTATGACTGAAATTTTATTTGAAGCCTGGAGTGCACCCTGATGCAGGAACAGACATTACCATTTTTACAGTGAGTCTTGGAAACAGAGATTTTTTTCCTTTTTTTTTTTTAATAGGATGTTTTCAGCTAACATCTAAGTCAAATTAAATGCAAATATTTTGCACTTTAAACTAATTTTGACTAAACCTCTAGCTGTCTTTGTCCTAAAAATAACTTTGTCTTTCTTAAAAGCAATATTTAACAAAGAGGTTTAAATCATGTTCTTCTACTGTATGTTATTAACAGTTAAATGTTTTTGTTTTGCATAATTTGTCTGCTGAGTGTACAGGGGGAGCAATAATGCATGTAGGAGACAAGTTTGAACACTTGTAATGGGTAATAGTTGAGCGAATCCCTATTTCATGTTTATTCTTGGTGGCAGGTCACAGATTAATAAAAATACTTACCTAAGTGACAGGAATATGCACTTAATCAAATTCCATGAGTCCATATAATGTTCCAAATCATTCATTTAAGTACCTAACTTGAGACATGTTCTTTAAATAGATAGTAATCCGTATTAAAAAGAGAAACTATACCTGGCTTGGCACATCCCAAGTATCTCTATATGATGTTACTCCTGACATACAAAAATATATCTCTTCTCCAACACAGTACTTACATACACCATTTATGCAGCTTTTTTTGCCAGGATACCCACCAACTGCAGCTGGTCCCCTTGTATGTTTTCAGCTCTACTGCGTCTTACAGGTGTAAGTAGCAAAAAGAGAAACTATACCTGGCTTGGCACATCCCAAGTATCTCTATATGATGTTACTCCTGACATACAAAAATATATCTCTTCTCCAACACAGTACTTACATACACCATTTATGCAGCTTTTTTTGCCAGGATACCCACCAACTGCAGCTGGTCCCCTTGTATGTTTTCAGCTCTACTGCGTCTTACAGGTGTAAGTAGCATTGCCA